>NW_027499564.1:0-126543 GCF_021521415.1 Bidens hawaiensis | reverse complement strand
AACCTCCTGGCAAACTTGGTTGTTCCATCACGTGGTTTGGTTGTGGCATACGGGAGCCCTAGGTTCATCCATCAATTTTATCATCCCCAGTCATTGCCGGGTTCGATTTGGGAACCATGGGTAGCGGTATGGTGGTGGCTACGGATTCTCTGACCTTCACATGAGATGTTCGATGGAATGCTTTGACTTTAAAGTTTACCTTGACTTTAAAGTTTACCTACAGTTTACGTGGGGCGATGACGATGACGATGACGGACTCTTGGCGTGGCAACTATGTTGCTCGGAAACAAGCAACCAGAATTGCAGCCATGAATATGATCTGATCTAAGAAACGTTCGCAGACTGTGATTGTTAATAAAAAATGTTGTAGTCATTGTTTTGGCATGACAACTATGGTGGCAGTTTGAAAAAGTTTATGTTTTCACATGGCAGCTGGCACCTTTTGTAGCCATATGGAGTTTGCAACTCTTACATATCTAAGCCTCAAATTCGCCTTGAAATAAAATTCATTATTGTGCCGATTTGGTGCATTATTGATTAAGATAACAATTTTGAAAATGAGGGCATTTATGGTATTTTGTAATGTACATGCGGTTCATTTTATCAACAGATAATTCGCGAAAGGTTCAGATTGCTGGCATATTACCGGTGTTATTCAAGGTGTCAAAAGAGATTGTGTATTTACATTTGTAAATTTAGATCGGTGGATGAAGAGGTATGCACCCGCCTTAACATCGAGCGGGGCGGGTCAACCCACAAGATATAGAAAAGAGGCTTGAAATCAGGATGTCATGAAGACACAAAGCCAAAACCTATGCGTGTGGCGCATATCACATATGTTCACGTAACACATATGCTCACGCGTATCACATATGCTCACGCATCATATATGCTCACGCATATCACGTCTGCGCGTGGCGCATCTGCGTGTGGCGCGTATCACATATGCTCACGCATCATATATGCTCACGCATATCACATCTGCGCGTGGCGCATATCACATATGCTCACGCATATTACATATGCTTGCGCATATCGCATCTGCGCATGAAACATCTGCGCGTGAGAATAAAGAGAAGACCTCGCGCATCCCATGATAGGTGCATATCACACATGCACATAATCAACCACGTCCTTATCCAAATCAGGATAAGGACAACCATGATTGTGCTCATCAGACAACCTTCCAGAAGGTATCCTTTAAGGAATAAAGAATATGCTGATGTTGACAGCTGCCAATGAAGGGTGGACAACTCAGCAAAACCCATGTGCTACCACGTGATTGCACATGGGTCAGGTGAAATACCTTGGTCAGAGAATAATCAATGAAAAAGCACCTGGTGTCCCAAGGACACGTGGCGCGAAGCAATAGGAGGAGGCCAAAAAGGCCCTAATTGGGTCTGAGCCCAATCATTAGAAACCCTAATACTATAAATACCACACCACCTCCACAAGGGGAGGTAAGCAAGAAAATACATTCTAAGTCCTTACTCACTTTCAGATTATTATCTTCTCCTACAATATCTTATTCTCACACCGGAGGGTTACCCCAAAGAGGACCCCTCTGTCCCTTTCTGAGGGGTAAGTTCACGGTGCTGCTCGTTTTGTAGGTGGAAGAATTCATATTCCGGAAAACCATCGGTGATATAGCACACTCATACCCGAGGAAAGTTGATCGTACACTAGTAAGTCGATCCACGTTTCTTCATTGGCGCCATCACCTGTTACAACGGCAACAAAACCACTATCTCATCAGTTCTCTCTGAAAATCTTCACCATGGTTTCCGGTGTTCGAAACAGCGATCAAGTTCTGGAGGATAATGAGCTTGAGGATGTTAATGAGGGACATCAGTTTCTGAGGGCGCCGCGTGATACTGCGCGCACCACCGGTAACCATCCCTTCATCACAACACCTCATAGCCAGACTGAAACTCCTCCAGACGATCTCACGTTCCAAAATCTGACTGGTGCAAAACAAAAAGGACCAATGGGTCCGGAAGTTGAAACCAATGACCCTAAAGAATGGCTCATAAACGAACAACGGCGTTTAATGGACAAATACAATGAGCTGGTCAAACACAAAAAGTTAGCCGACTTAACACAAAGGCTCGCATTTGATAAACAAACCATTCAGGGAACAATAAAAAGGGCGCGCGCGCCGGAAGATGGTCACTCTGTTCACACCGAACACGCTGATTTTAGTGATGAGGAAAAAGTGCACAGCATGAGGAAGACGCGAGATACTCATGCAGGAGGTTCACAGCTTCGCGCGCACATGAACATAGCGCCTGGAGCCAAAGTTGATATGGATCTATACACACCGTACAACCCACAAGCGAAAGGGCAAGTGGACGTAACCACACCATATAGGCCAGCCATCTTGGTGAAGCCAAAATTCACTGAGCGCATTGCGAAGGCTCCCATTCAACACAAAACCAAGATGCCAAGTGGTCTAGGCAAGTACGATGGTATAACAGATCCAGATGATTTCTTACAAGGTTTTTACAACACTGGAAACCTAGAAGCTGGACGATGCCAACATGGTGTCACATGTTTGCTCGCTGCCTCACGGGCGCAGCGCGTGTCTGGTTCGAAAGCTTGCCGACAGGACAAATCGATGGGTTCGAAGAGCTATTGGAAAAGTTCCAGGCTCACTTTGAACAGCAGCGCAGACACACACGCGACCCCGATGACATCATGCACTGCGTGCGCAGGAATGATGAAACCATTGAAGACTACATAACTCGTTTCAATCAGGAATCTCTTGCAATTGGAGGTATCACTGAACAACTCTTGCGCGTGGCCTTTATACAAGGTGCGCGCAGTGATCAACTCCGCCGAGCTCTCGTAAGCAGAGATGGCATGCCAACCACTTGGGCTAAGCTTATGGAAGCATCGCGAGTCTTCGCGCGAAATGAAAAACAAATTGCCCAAGACAGAGCAAGAGATAGAGGGCATCAAACAGAAGCACCACGCAACAATGAAAGGAGGGGCAAACGTCCAGGTTGCAACAAACCAGTTATTCTCCCGCAGAAAAGCAAGCGTAACAAAGTTCACCCCAGCCCCAAAAAGACATTCGTAATCGCGGAGAAGGTGACAAGAGGAAAGGCGGCAGAGAGCCTAACAGACCTCTACCAAGAATATGGACTCCCCTCACCAAAACGCCTTCGCAAGTGTTAAGCACAGAGAATGTCCAGTTTAAAAGCCCCAAGCCATTACTCCATAAGTGACCACCAAACAGTGGCAAGTATTGTGAGTTTCACAAGTCCACAGGGCACAACACCGATGCATGCCTCCATTTGAAGGATGCGATTGAAAGAGATGTGAAATCAGGCAAGTTGGCTCACCTGGTGAAAAACCCAAGACCAAAGAATGAACAACTAGACGGAGCCTCTGCCAGTAAAAAATTCAAAAGAATCTGTGTAGCTGAAGGAGGAAGGCAAGAGCAAATATCGAGGAAGAGAAGCGCACAAGTCCAAGGGGATTGGCGCGAGCAACAAGTAATCTTCCTAAGAATCAGAGGAGGCCCGTCTATCAGCAGTCCTCTAGTCATCACTGCACACATCGCTCATTATGAGGTGTCAAAAGTCCTGGTGGACACCGGCAGTGAATCAGACATCATGTATGAGCAATGTTTCAGGAAGTTGGATCCAGCAGACCAAGCAAGGCTCGAAATTGTGAATGCACCAATCTCGGGTGTCTCAAACGAAATTATTCACCCCCTAGGTCATATACAATTCGAACTAACTATGGGGATGAGAAACACAAGCGAGCTAAAATTGTCAACTTCTTGGTCTTGCCCACCACTTCATGCCATAATATGATCTTGGGTAGAGGAACGATTGCCCAATTCAACGCCATACCGTCACCAGCGCACGGCGCGTTGGGGTTCCCAACACCAACAGGAGTAACATTTGTATACCGAGATCATTTGTGCGCAGTAACAAGTATACCGCGAGAAGGGAGAATGAAGCTTCCAATGGCAAACAACGCGCTAGAGGAATGGATTCTCAACCCAAAATTCCAGAACAAACAATCACAATTGGAGCTACGATATCAGATGACACAAGGGTGAGAATGAAAAGACTGCTCACAACGTATATATCGGTCTTCGCGTGGCAACATTCTGATATGACTGGGGTTCCGCAAGACCTGGCGCAGCATTCTCTCAACACATTCAAGTCTGTAGAGCCAATTGCTCAAAAGAAAAGAGTCATGGGGGATGAGAAGGCAAAGGCCATGAATGAGCAAGTAGAAGATCTACTGCGCGCAAATATCATCCGCCCAATACGATACCAAACATGGGTAGCCAATCCTGTGATGGTAAAGACGAGCAATGGGTCATGGAGAATGTGCATTGATTTCAAGGACCTCAACAAAGCGTGTCCGAAGGATTGTTACCCCCTCCCAAACATTGACGCGAAGGTGGACTCTGTGGCGCCATTTAAGCTCAAATGTTTCCTGGATGCCTATAAGGGCTATCACCAAATTCAAATGGCACCACAAGATGAGGACAAGACTGCCTTCAGAACTGACAAGGGTGTTTTCTGTTACACAAAAATGCCCTTTGGTTTGAAGAATGCAGGAGCCACTTACCAAAGACTCATGGATGCGGTTTTCAACGAGCAAATTGGAAAACACTTAGAAGTCTACGTGGATGATTTGGTGATTAAAAGCAGGGAGGAAAAAAAAATGCTCAAAGACATCGAAGAAACCCTTTGGCGCCTAAAGGAAGTAAACATGAAGCTCAACCCGAGCAAATGCACATTCGGCGTAGAAGAAGGGAAATTTCTCGGTGTAATGGTTACCAAGGATGGTTTCAAGGTGAACCCAGAGAAGGTGGAGGCTATCCTTGACATGCCCTCACCATCCACCATGAAGGAAGTTCAAAAGTTGAATGGCAGATTGGTATCAATTAACAGGTTCCTAGCAAACCATGCAAGCAAATCTACCCCATTCGTTAACACATTGAGAAATTGTTTAAAGAAAAGCCAGTTCAAGTGGACGCCTGAGGCCGAGCAAGCTTTCAATGAGATAAAAGAATGTCTGATAAATCTGCCTGCGCTCACAGCTCCACTTCCTGGTGAAACTTTAACGTTGTACCTGTCAGCAGGAGAGCACGCCATTGGCGCAGTATTACTGGTGGATCGCAAAGGAATCCAAACACCAATTTATTATGTAAGTCGGGTGCTGACAGATCCTGAGACGCGCTACACCATCATAGAAAAGTTAGTTTTATCACTAACGCATGCGTCGCGCAAGCTTCACAGATATTTCAATGGTCATCCTATTGAAGTCCTGACTGGTTACAACATCCAGCAAGTCTTGCGGCGTCCCGCTCTCAGGAAGGCTGACAAAAAGGGCGCTGGAATTAGGAGAGCACACGATCGCCTATAAGCCTCGTCCAGCAATCAAGGGACAAGTCTTAGCTGATTTCATCGCAGAAATCCCTGAAGGAAAAGTTGAAGAGGCTCAGCGCGAATTAGACCCTCCGCAAGCCAATAATGAAGAAAACGTTTGGAGATTATTCACTGACGGAGCTTCAAACAACGAAGGGTCCGACGCAGGCCTCAAGTTGATGGACCCAGAAAATCATGAGTATACTTACGCAATCAGGTTGGATTTCAAGAGCACTAACAATGAAGCTGAGTATGAAGCCCTGCTGGCTGGTTTACGCATCGCGCACAAGTTCGGAGTCAAAAAGCTAGAGGCTCATGTAGATTCATACCTGGTAGCAGCGCAAGTCAATGGCCTTTATGATGCCAAGGAGAACACCATGCCTCTGTATCTAGAGCAGGCGAAAAAACTCATCGAACAATTTGAATCTTTCAGAATCATACACATTCCGCGCAGTGAAAATAAGTCTGCCGACGCGCTGAGCAAGATGGCATCAACCAGCTTCGATCACTTTGGCAAAGATGTCAGGGTGGAAGTAATGAGCAACCCGTCGGTGGGAGCGAAGCCTGTCCTTGTAATTCATACAACACCTTCATCATGGATAACTCCAATAATGGAATTCTTGAATGAGGGAAAGGTACCGGACGATCGCGCACAGGCGAGGAAGATAAGACACAAGTCGCAGAACTACGAACTGCTTGATGGTACGTTATATCGACGCTCTTATCTTGGACCGCTCATGAAATGCCTGGATGCTGAGGAAGCAAGCTATGTGATCAGAGAGATACACGAAGGAATCTGTGGAATACATGCTGGCCCGCGCATGGTGGTTGTCAAGGCAATGAACTCAGGTTACTATTGGCCAGGCATGTACTTGGACGCGTTAAAAGAGATCCAAAAATGCAAAGTGTGTCAGAGCTATGCGCCAAACACCATGCGGCCAAAGAACAACTTGATTCCGGTGACCTCCGCATGGCCTTTCCACAAATGGGCAATCGATATTGTGGGTCCCTTACCACAAGCGCAAGGGCGGTTAAAATTTTTGGTAGTGGTAGTAGATTATTTCACAAAATGGGTTGAAGCCAAGCCACTGGCAAAAATCACAGCCGAGGCAATGAAGCAATTTATTTGGAGCCACATCATATGCCGTTTTGGCCTGCCCATGGAAATTGTGAGCGACAATGGCAAACAATTCACTGACAAGAAGATATCCAGTTGGCTCAAAGAATTGCGCATCAACCAGGTCTTCACTTCAGTATACCACCCTCAAGGGAATGGCCAAGTGGAACGCGCGAACCAAAGCTTGCTGAATGGGCTGAAGAAAAGGTTGGAGGGAGAATCCCATTCATGGGTCGAGGAGCTACCTAATGTCCTGTGGGCGCACAGGACATTAAGTAAAACCAGCAATGGCGAATCCCCGTTCAGCCTAACCTATGGAACGGAGGCTATGATTCCAGCAGAGATTGGATGCCCATCCTATAGAGTGCTCATGATGAGTAAGACGGATAACGAGCGCGAAAGGAGGTTGGATCTCAACTTACTTGAAGGGCGCAGAGAGGCGGCTATCATCAGTGAAGCCAAATACAAGAAAAAACTATAAAAATATTACAATCAGCGCGTGAAAGAATGCCACTTCAAGAAGAATGATTTTGTCCTTCGGAACAATGAAGCTAGTCGCGCGATACCCCGGGAAAGATGTCTCCCAACTGGGAGGGACCTTATCAAGTCTCAGAAGAATTGGGAAAAGGCGCATACGCTTTAAAAGATTTGAATGGAAAGAAGATCCCGCACACATGGAACGCAGCACAGCTTAGAAAATGTTTCATGTAAAAGTTGTCAAGTTTGTAATCAAGGCCCTTTAAGCCATTATGAATAATGATGCGCGCTATTTTCTCTTAATGTGTGTTCTATTACCTTTTGCATACATGTTTCACACTTCCCTTTATTAATTTTGAGCAATATGACAGCATTGTATTGACATCAAACTAAAAATAAAACGAAGTAAAACATACATGCGCGAGCTTCAAGCTCAAACGCGTTAACGAGTTTTAACTCTAAAACGTCAGGGCCTTAGCTCAATAATATGAGCCTTAGCTCAGGGCCTTAGCCCAATAATATGAGCCTTAGCTCAAATTACTCACAACATCCATCCTACATGCTGCGTAGCTAAACCATAAAAATACCTAAGCACAACTAAGGCAAAGCACATGCAAAACATAGTTGTTAAGGTCTCAGGTCGAGGTCGCGCATGGGATTGTAATGGAATCAGAGTAACACATACTGACACGTAAAGGCTAAAAAAACTCATTCATAATTCCCTATAATAAATGCGCGATAACGTCGCGCAAAAGAAGAATAATGAAATGCCAAGGCACGTGTCAGCATATTCAGAATATTGCAAAATAACTTGAAATATGACAAGGATTAAGTAAAATAATTTCCTTACAACCTTGTTCAAGTTTCAATGTGTAAGCATACCTTATATTCAACGAGCACAAACATGCAATATAAAGAGATGAATTGGGAATGCGCAAGATGCGAATAAGGGAAAAACAAAATTTCATTCCAAAACATAGAAGTTTACAAATTTACAAAATGATGAGATAAAAACAACAAACAAAAAAAAAACATGAAGGGCTTTTCAAGTCTCTATATCAACATCAGCCTTTTCATCGCCCTCATCATTACCTCCTCCCTCAGCATCTGGCGCAGCCCGCTCCTCGTCATCCCCAAACTTACCATAATCAAGCTGTTCGTCTTGAATGGAGTCGTCTTCTATCACGATAGTGTCAGGAGTAGGTCCTTTGGCCACGCCAGAGCCGCTAGTAGAGGCAGCATTGCCCGCGCCATCATCGCTGCCACCAGTCCCTTCACAGTCGTCAAGTAATTTCTTTAGCGCGCCAAGATTGGGCTGGTCAGCAAGCGCTGCTATCTGCAAGTCACAAGGAAAAGTATGAGTACAAAAGATTAGGAAAATAAGTCAAGGTAAACTCATTAAGGTTAAAATACCTGCTCAAGGATGGGAATTGGAGTATTCAAGTACTTCTCCCCCACCTCGGCCATGTCAGCGCAGACAACGTCGAGCTGATAAGGGTAGTCGGATGGATTCTTCTTCAGCATGCCATATTCATAGCCATCCTTAAACCCTTCAGCTCGACCTACCAAGCGCGACGCAACATTGCAATCCATCACAAGGGTCTGAAACTCGTCTGAGTATTTCATCGCATAAGCGCAACGAGTCACACCCTGTGAAACTAGCCATTGACGATCCTGCGCGAGGGAAGAAACAGACGTCTCAAGAGCAGGAATATGAGAGTTTAACAACTCAACAGTTTCCTTGGTTTGTTTTAGCTCTTCTCTGTCAGACGCTGCTGCCGCCAAGGCTTCATTCCTTTCTGCTCGCGCAGCATCGAGCTCTTCTCTGTCAGACGCTGCTGCCGCCAAGGCTTCATTCTTTTCTGCTCGCGCAGCATCGAGCTCTTTCTTCAGGCGCGCAACCTAACTCTCTAATAAAAATTTGTCAGTGTTAGCCTGCGCAAGAGTTTGATCACGCGCCTCTGCCTCCAACTCCAAGTCACGCGCTCGACGCGCGTACCTGGCCGCATCCGCTTCTGCCGCTTGCAGCTTCTCCCGCGCAGCCTGCAGCTCATGCCCGCGCTTCACAAAGGCAGCGTTGGCACTTGCTCGGTTCTCGCTAAGTTCTGCTTGGAGTTTCTCAGCTCTCTCTCGAGCGTCAGAAAGATTTCAAGCAGAAATCTTAGCCTCTTGCTTGGCCTCCACAAGGGCATCACACACTTTTATATAATCATTGCGAAGCTCTTGGGAGGCAGCAAAGAACGCAGACCCATCAAAAAGGTGGTCTTGGGCAAGTCCACGCGACCGGAGGAACAGAGTGAGCCCAGAAGTCTTCACACACGCCCACGGATTGAAATGAGCTATCTTCAGTAATATTCCAGCTCGGGCGGTATATGTGATCGGCTTCCTGCAAACACAAAGCAACGCAAAAGAAACGTTTTAGTCATCTAAACACTAATCTGGAAGTCCGCACAGCGAAGTAAAACAAACTTATACCTGCGGAAAGCCGGCAGAAAAGTCAGCGCCAGTCCCACGAGAAGAAGGTTGCGCCACGAAATCTCGTGGCGCTACAGGGCTTGCGCGGCCACCATCAGAGCCTTCAGAATTGACCTCCTCATCATCCTCTGTAACAGGTCTCTTCTCCTGCGACTTGGAAAAATAAAAAACAGTCTCACGAGGGCTGCGCGCAGGAGGAGGCGAGGGAGGTCTTGACGCTGTTAGATCAGCGCGTAAAATAGTCTCCAGCTCCTTAGTAATCCCAATGAGAGAAGATTCAGTGCTTGTTGGAGCAGGAGCAGAACTAACGGCGCCGGCGCCGGCGCCAGCAGTGCCACCAGAGCTTGTGTGCCAGCTATAATTCCTATGAAAAAACCAAGGAGAAATGATTCATGACTTGATCTAAAGGAAAAAATCAGAAAATCAAAGCGCAATAAATACCTTGGCGCACCGCCGTCCGCGAATTGAGCATCGCCATGAAGTCCATTTTCCCCCTTTTCGAGGGTAAAGCAGGGGACTTCAAAGCAGCCTTCGCGCAGCCTCGGTACCTTGCCGCGCCTGAGGTTGAGCCACCAAAGTCGCCGGCTCTACAAACATTTGAGTGAACAAAGCTTCATTAATAACTCTATCGGAATCACGCTCATAAAACCACAAAATATAAACAAAGTATACCTGTTGAAGAAGATGAAACAGCAGGCGCAGCGCCGCTTCCCTTGTCCGCCGCGCGAAGAGATGAGGTGGCAGCACCATACCTCGTGTGGACGGGAGGATTGCCCACACCTCGAGGCAAAGAAGACGAGGAAAACTTGGAGGTAAATCCCTTGGTTTTCTCAAGTCCCTTCGCTTGGGTAGGAGGAGGATTCTGGGCAACAGGGGCATCATTTTTCTTCTGTTTTTACTGGCCCCTGCGCCAGTTTTGCCTTTAACTTTGCGCTTGAGTTGTGGCGCCTCAGCTTCTTCCTCCTCTACCTCCTCTACCTCCTCTTCCGCAAGCTCCAACTCATAATTCTCGAGCGCATCTACAATACATGCAACAGAAATGTTAACCAAATTTGGTATTCTAAAGGCCTAAGCATAAGTACAAAGGCTTACCAGGCGCATCGCTGTCAAAGCAAAATTCTAAATCAACAGGGATGAACATATCATCGAAGCGATCGGGGAAAGCAACTTCCCCAGTGCTCAGCGCGACAGAGCCACCCTCCATATGCTCGTCATAGGCGGCGTGGACGTATTCCTTGTTTACTGCATAATACAAGACAAATGATATCAGCAAAACGAATTATATTCGCGCAGAAATAATGCAATGAGCTAATAACTCACCTAAGCCATCAACTTGGACGACAGGCTCAGTCGCGCTGTCGGTCCACCTCTTGCTCATACCAACCCCCACCAGCGCCTCCTCGCAAATATTCTTGGCGGGGGATGGTTCAGCAGATAACTTGTTAACCCATGTGCCCGTTGGGTTCTTAAGAACATTCTCATCCGCGGGCGCAGAAGTGATCGCGCGCATGGTCATGCGGATGGGAATCACACCAGCCTTAATATAAAAAAATTTTTCAGACCAGTCATGAAGGCTTTTGAAGGAAACAGTGCAGCACTTAACCTTCTGATTGCGCGGTGTGAATGAGAACCAAGAATCTTGGATTTTTGGCTTGTAAAAATATTGAAAGCTCCGAGGGGTGGGCTCCTCGCGCTGAGCTTTGCACATGAACTCAAAATGAGTCATGCGCACTAGTCCACAAGGATGGACTTGGGATACGTGAATCCCATAAAACTGAAGGAGCGCACCTATAAACCTTGTCATCGGAAGACGAAGGTTACAGTGAGTGAAAAAGTGAAAGTATAAAGAGATATAGCCGGTGGGCGGATCTGCCGCCGTTTGCCCGGTCGCCGGGAGCAGACAGCTGTACTCAGGGAGAAAACCCTGAGAGGCGACGAGATTATCGAAGTCAGACTGTTTCAATTTGCAGGGAATCTCATCCCATCTCTTCACCGTTTTATTCTTCCCCACCTCCTCCGACGAGGCCTCGGCAGCCCGTTTACCCTTGCCGGTCTTCTTCAAAGTGGACATAACTAACGATTTTACACGGCGTTTGCTGGGGGAAATTGTGGTGTCTGGGTTATCAGACATACAATTGGGAATCAAACAGCGGTTACTTTAAGCGCGGAAATCTGGAAGCAAAAGATAAAGGCTCTTAATCGGAATGAAACTTAAAGGAGAAAGAGCTCTGAAAATAACAATGAAGATGAATAAAAAACCACTCAAAAGGCTTGCTTTTATAGGCCCAGGAGAGAGAAAGAAACAGGTACTGATCAGAGTTACGCTCACGCGCCCCCACTCGCAGGTGCAGGCCAACATGAGCGCGACACGTGTTCCTGACACTGTATGAGGAGACATGAAAGGCCACTGTAGCACCTCGAGCACACGAAAAGTCTGACACATAACGTCTCCATCTCTGACGCATGTCAGCACCAACCAACCACGTACATGGACGATTCATTTCAACCAAAAGGATAGAATTTCGCGCAACGCACATATGAGAAATAAAAAAGAAAAGACAAACCCTATTAAAAGAGCAAACTATTAAGTCTAATATCTATCTTACCTCGCTCGCGCGAGACAAGACACACATTAGACTGGGGGGGCTTGAAGAGGTATGCACCCGCCTTAACATCGAGCGGGGCGGGTCAACCCACAAGATATAGACAAGAGGCTTGAAATCAGGATGTCATGAAGACACAAAGCCAAAACCTATGCGCGTGGCGCATATCACATATGTTCACGCATCACATATGCTCACGCGTATCACATATGCTCACGCATCATATATGCTCACGCATATCACGTCTGCGCGTGGCGCATCTGCGTGTGGCGCGTATCACATATGCTCACGCATCATATATGCTCACGCATATCACATCTGCGCGTGGCGCCTATCACATATGCTCACGCATATTACATATGCTTGCGCATATCGCATCTGCGCATGAAACATTTGCGCGTGAGAATAAAGAGAAGACATCGCGCATCCCCAGGATAGGTGCATATTACACATGCACATAATCAACCACGTCCTTATCCAAATCAGGATAAGGACAACCATGATTGTGCTCATCAGACAACCTTCCAGAATGTATCCTTTAAGGAATAAAGAATATGCTGATGTTGACAGCTGCCAATGAAGGGTGGACAACTCAGCAAAACCCATGTGCTACCACGTGATTGCACATGGGTCAGGTGAAATACCTTGGTCAGAGAATAATCAATGAAAAAGCACCAGGTGTCTCAAGGACACGTGGCGCGAAGCAATAGGAGGAGGCCAAAAAGGCCCTAATTGGGTCTGAGCCCAATCATTGGAAACCCTAATACTATAAATACCACACCACCTCCACAAGGGGAGGTAAGCAAGAAAATACATTCTAAGTCCTTACTCACTTTCAGATTATTATCTTCTCCTACAATATCTTATTCTCACACCGGAGGGTTACCCCAAAGAGGACCCCTCTGTCCCTTTCTGAGGGGTAAGTTCACGGTGCTGCTCGTTTTGTAGGTGGAAGAATTCATATTCCGGAAAACCATCGGTGATATAGCACACTCATACCCGAGGAAAGTTGATCGTACACTAGTAAGTCGATCCACGTTTCTTCAGTGGACATGTAGTAATTTGCTATTTATAAGTCTAAAGCACATCATGAGTTATTTTAATTGATTTCATTTTGAAGTTCTTTCTTAACTTCTCTAATTTGTAGGATGGAATTGTAGGTTGATTTATCTCACAAATAGATTTCGATTCGGTGGGCTTAAAGAATTGTACATCATGCTTATGTTTTTGTACCTTATGAGGAACAAACCCATTGGACCATAATTTTCACTTACTCTCTCTTTCCCTCACGCATCACCCTTCATTCACCATTATCAATCACTCATCTCTCAACCCCAATTGTCATGTTGTGCCACAATCATCATCATCGCTTCAACTATTACACCGTTTCAGCTTACAAACCCTAGGTGACGGTTGAATCGATTTCAATTCGACTGATGCCGAGTTACAACTGTAACTGTCGCAAGTACTTCGCAACAACTAGGTTCTTAGAGCATTTTCATCCAGTTCCCTATCTCTATATCCATATATATCATATAATTACACTAAAAAACACTACATTTTTCTCTCCTGTTCAATTAAATAATATTGTTTATACCTTTTCATTACAGTTTTCTTTCTCCACCCTATAATTTACAAAACAATCACTACCTTTTCCCCAAATTTACAAAAAATCACTACATTTTCTCTCTCCACCCTATAATTTACACTCACAATTACTCACAACCCCACCCTATAATTTACAAACCCTCCTCACATAGTTTTAGGGGATGAGTTGGGAATGCTCTTAATAATCTGTTCATTGTTTTCGTAATTAGAATTTTATCGATCCAAATATCTTGCTTTTGTTTGGGTTTTCATCATTTTGAATTGATTGGTTTGGAATATTAGCGGATTTACAAGCAGGCATGTGAAACTGGTAAGATTAATATATTATTATCGTTTTAGTTTATTTAAACCTGAATATGTTATTACTACTTTTCTTCTGAATTTAAGAAGAAATTATGCTGAATTCATTTTATTAAACCTTGAATTTTTGGAATCCATGTTTGTTTGTTTATTCATTGGGTGGATTTTAAAGATTATAGATATGGTATAGTTGATTGAAGATTGCGGCTGGGGTATATGCAGGTAATTGTCTTTTGTATTGTGTGGCAATTATTCTTTTTTGGAACAACTTCAGTAAAAACAAGTTCTTATACAAACATTAAAACAAAAATAACTTATGGTATAGTTGATTGAAGATTGCGGCTGAGGTATATGCAGGTAATTGTCTTTTGTATTGTGTGGCAATCATTCGTTTTGGGAACAACTTCAGCAAAAACAAGTTCTTATACAAACATTAAAACAAAAATAACTTATGCTTGCAACTTTATGCAGGTACAACTTTTTTGGCTAAAAGTGTGCAACATCCCAAGATGCAACTACAAGAACAAAGAAACAATTACCTTTTATAGAATGTAAAGCAACCTACACCTTTACTATAATGTAATGCAAGTTCAAGATTGCTAAAAATTTACCTTTCAATAACATTAATCATACTTAACTCCTGCTGCAACACACGAGTCGGAACTACTAGAAAAATAGTCAACCTTTGTATTTACTCTACCCTCCACAACTTTGTATAACACAAACCCTTGCAACGCGTGGGTTATAAAACCTAGTTGAAGTTTAAAGTTGGATATAGTGTTTATAAAACAATTAATAATTAAAAAATAATTATTTATCTTAAATCTTAAATATATATAAACGAAACCTCCCTAAATTTTCTCAAGCCACAAGATTGCTTTAGTTGTAAATGAAAGCTTCTCATGCATTTGACCCGAATTCACGGGTATGGGTCTCATCAAACCCAGATAGCCCTTAAACGGGTTATAATATCTCATTATATTAAAATTAATCTCATCAAATATTTGTTATAAAAATCTTATAAAATAGAGATATACTAAAAATTAATATCTGATTTTTTTAAAGATATTATTTATAATTGAGAAACAATTTTATATTAAAAAAAAGCAGGTCATGGGTTTCACCAAACCTAGATAGCTTTTAAACCGGGTTACAATATCTCATTTATTTGTAAAACCCTTCATCATCAAATCCTAAGTATATTGTTAACTTCTTTACAATAAATAAAATTAAAATTAAAAAAACTATATATAAATATTAGAAACGAATAATGTAAAACAACCCTGTAATACGGGGGATAAAAGCTAGTATAACAACATGTCAATATATAGATATATAATTTGTTTACATAATTATCTTGAATATTGGAATATTGTATGCTAAATATAATTATTTTTTACTAATTATTTAAATTACTTGAAGATATTCACTAATTAAAAAATAATAATATAAATATTCAATATTTTAATATTTAAGATAATTATATAAACAACTTATATATTTGTGTATATATAATTATATATTAAATAAATTAAACATATTCGAGCCGTCCTGAACCGAGCGAACCTTTGCTCATTGCTTGGTTCGTTTATAGACCGAATCGAGTGAAGCGGCTCGTTTACAATCGAACGAAAAAAAGAGCGAACAGTTTTTCGAGCAATTTCTGAGCCAGCGACTGTACCCGTCTATACCCGTCGGCAATTTCTAAGCCAGCGACCGTACCCGTCTATACATAATATATGGCACAAATCATAATTTTGGCTTTAGGAAACACGACGCCACCTGCCTGCAACAAACCTACTACTACTTTACTGATTTCTCGACACTGACGACCGACGACGACATCATCATCATCATCATAATCGCCCAACAAGCACCGCCGTAGGTAACCGACACCGACCTTTCGCATCCATTACCACTAGCTTCATGATGCTTCCACCCTAACTCACTCTATCATTTTTTATTAAAACTTAGGGTTACTCAATTCTTTGCTTGTAATTAATTACATTTATAATATTATTTCAAAAAACAACTAAGTAGATACTGTATTGAGAATTTGATACCAAATACTGTATTGTAAATGTTTATAAAAACATAATAATAATAATAATAATAATAATAATAATAATAATCACATGTATATTTGCAGTTGGTTCACAATGGAGCTGATGAATACTTCACAAATGATTATTCTCAGTGGCTCCAATTATCACTTGTGGAAAACCAGGATGGAGGATCTTCTTTATGTTCATGGGTTTCATGAACCAGTCATCTCTTCTCACAAACCCCATAACAAGACGGATGAAGAATGGAGCTTGCTACACCGTCGGGTTTGTGGGTATATTAGACACTGGGTTGATAACACTGTATTAAATCATGTTAGCGGGGAAACAAATGCCCGCACCTTATGGAGCAAACTTGAGCAACTGTATGCTGCAAATACATGCGACAGTAAACTGTTTCTGATCAAACAGCTGATGGGTCTGAGGTACCGTGATGAAACTGCAATGTCAGAACATTTAAATGTTTTTCAGGGAATTATTAACCAACTTTCTGAAATGGGCGTTCAAATTGATGAAGAGGTTAAAGGATTATGGCTTCTTGGTACTCTGCCGGATTCATGGGCAGCGTTTGGAACTTTATTGTTAAACTCGATGCCAAATGGTGTTATCTCAATGGAATTGGCTAGTATTAGTGTTTTGAATGAGGAGATGAGAAGGAAGTCACAAGGATCCACTTCACATTCAGCAGTACATTTATATACGACTATTAAGGTTAAACTCTCAATCACCCGTTTGGTGAATTATTTAATTGATATTTTGCGTTACCAGATAAGTTAATGTGAGTAGGTTGCTTGTGATGAGGATCTTCGTGTGCAGGTGGGGAAAAGTATATTTTTTGATCTAGTTGATCATGATAAGGTTTTTAGTTTTCGTATCCAAAAGCACGTCTCCTTTACTGTTTTCAAGGTACTATCTTTAGTTCCTAATCCACTATTATAGTTTATATCTTAAAAGGTTACATATTCTAGTAACTTTCATTTTTTTCTTTCAGGAAGAAGTTGCTAAAGAATTGGGTATACCCGTACAATATCAACGTTTCTGGTTTTGCGCAAAGCGCTTAAACCTTACCGGCCTGATCTTCCAATTACTCCACAACAAGAAGCTTTGCCTGTATGCATTTCTGATTTTGGTTCTTTTTTGGAATGCACATTGTGAAGAGTGTGTGTGGTAGTGGTGGTGGGGGGGGATATCTTGATTCTTGAACGAACTTGAATAACCATAAATGTGACTACTTTTGTGTTTGTAAAGAGCTCTCATCACATTGGTGGGAAATGAGTATGAGTCATGGATAGTTGTATATGCGTGCGGCTTAGGTGAGGGATGAAGGTAGGCAACAACTTGAATAGCGTAACGAGTATGGTTTCTGGTGCACCAGGTGGGTCATAAGTGTGTATTTAGTGCAACATTGGCGGTATGTGGTCTATCAGGGCTATTATGGGCGAGGGATGGCGTAACCTGGACACACAATGGAGATCTTTTGATTCAACACCAGTGCCAATCACCGGGCCAATCCCTTGTAAGTGAAATAGAATGAGTGGGAAGGATAATGTGATTGTTAGGACTGAATACATGTTTAGGTTTGTTGAATTACTATGTATTAGATGTTTAGGTTACATGTTTAGGTTTGTTGAATTACTATGTATTAGATGCTGCATACAAAGCGTGAAGATCCATAGGCAAATTGAAATGGTGAAAGATAAATATCATGTAGGCTACATAGTTATTAAAAGCTCTCGCCTCTTGCGCCTAGGCCAATTTTCCAGATGAAGCTCAATATATGCGCGTTTAGTTCCCAGGCTCTCGCTACTTGAAGTTGATGACACCTTTATTGGTATTGATGACGGATAGTACAATGATCATTTGAACCTTTACTATTTATTACTTTTTGAACTAGTGGTTTACATGTTTTGAACATTTTGATACTTTAATTTAAACATTTTGTTATTCAAGTTTTGGAGTTACATTTGAATCTTGACTCGTTTAGGACTTTTGGTACTAATTAGATGATATTAACTGTTGTATAATATCTTTTGTTTATTTTGATATGAAGAAGATTATATTTCTGATACATAATATATTTTAATTTTCCTTTTATTTAAGTGCATTTTTCTTTTCTTAGGCCCTCATTGTTTTGCTCTGCGCACAGCGCCTTTGATAACTATGGTAGGCTAAAAAGAATATCTTGGATTCTAGTCATGTGATGCGTGGCTCTAGAATCAATTACCCATGATGAGTTAGGGCTACTAGGCTAGAGAATGAACCCATGTGTTATGACTTCATTTGCGGACTAGGAGTAGTTAACGAAAGTTAAGCAATGTCGGGGCCTGTTTTGCTAAATGTGTTAAAAGTGCAATTGTCGTTTCCCATTGCAATAGATGAAACTAAAAATAGGATCAGAGCTTTAACCTGGACTAGCGGTTATGGTGGTTGCGAACATGGCGAAAAACTTGGTGACTGGTCTCGAACTGGAACAGTGTGAACGGGTTCAGATGCTGGAACATGAGCAATATTAGACGAAAATCAAGAGGCTGTGCTGGCTCTGAAGGTGACCGGAGGTGCCATGTGCTCACATGTGTTATCAAGTGGACTGCAAGGGTGGAGCAGTGGTGCTGGCGATGGACTGACATGAAACACTGGTTGACAATTTCTGAAGGTGATGACAGTGAAGGTGAGATGCAGCAGTCATTTGGAAAAGGTTGCTCGGACCATGAACTGAATAGAGTATGGAACAACCAGCAACTCTTGTACAGGAATACGGGTGCGTATCATACATTCATACCTAGTAGTGGTGTGAACGCGCCAAGCGGAGTGTGACTAGTTTTTCAAGCTTGAACTCGACCCGTTTGCCATTTATTATTAGTTTATCGACACTTATAATTGTTTTTATATAAGTTCTAATTATACATTGATATAGAATATATTTTATTTAGTTATTTTTATCATAATTATATATATTAACAGTTATTATATATAAATATACGTTCGAGCCGAATCAATATCGAGTAGCTCATGAACGACTTGGCTCGCTTACAGCCCTACTACCGAATGCCTTACCTCTAATTCCGTGCAATAAGAATGAGCAAATACTTGGTTGTGCCAAGTGGAAAACCCTAGATAAGCCTATCATCGGTCAATGTGCTATAAACTAATAAGTATATATATTATAATCTATACAACTGAGACTAATTTCAACAACACTTCATAAAATCAATGATTATCGGTATGAAAACTTTTTCTTTGTGAGAGTCTTTTGCGGGTTAATTATCATGTTGGTGTGTTTTTTAGGTTGGAAATTTGAGAGGGGCATCGAATAAGGCAAACAATGGTGAACTTAAGTTGTTTCTGGAGGTAGAAATTGGACAGGTAGTATTTCATTGATATGCATTTATATATTCAACTCCATATTATATATTAGTATTCACATGATATATTATGAACTTTATTTGTTTTTCGTTTATGTAGGATTCACGGCCACTTCCCCCGCCTACACTAACTAAAAAGGATATTCTACTGTTTTTCAAGCCATATGATCCTTTCACAGAGGAGCTTCGGTATCTTCTCTCTCTCTCTCTCTCTCTCTCTATATATATATATATATATATATATATATATATAATTGCCTACATAAAAATCCTACGTGTCGCGATGTGGTTACTCCCCACCCCCCTCTCGGGCCACCAGATTGCTTCATTCCTCAATGGTGGCTTCTTATGCGTTTGACCCAAATTCGCGGGTATGCGTCTTACCAAACCCGGATAATCCTTAAACGGGTTATAACATCCCATTTATTTATAAAATTTTCATCATCAGACAATAATTTTCGCGGGTTATGGGTCTCACCAAACCCGGATGACCCTTAAACGGGTTATAAGACCTCATTTATTTATGAAACCCTTTTAACATCAAACCTTAATATAATTTCTCTCATCTGCATATTCTTTGTCGCCGGTCTATCCTCTCAATCACCGGGTTACTTATGATTACCACCCACCATTGTCAACTTTCCCTCTCATGCATCAATCACCACCGTAACCTACATTAACCGTCCCTTTTTCATAAGACAAATATTTGTGTTCATGTTTGTTCGTTTTAAAAAAAGTCAGCATATTCGTGTTCGTTTATGTTGGCTCGTTAAAAATCTAAGAAATCTACACATCTCAATTGAAAGAGCCCTAACGTTAAATAAATAGAATTAACGTAACAAACTACTATATACGTATTAAATTAAACAAAGCTACGTTAAAAAATAAAACAAATCATTACAAAATATAAAAATAATAAAACGATTAAAAACAAAAACCTAAATAACACCCCCGTAACATGGGGGCTAAAACCTAGTGTTCGTGTGTGTGTGTGTATGCGCACATATATACTACAACCACCATACACGTATACGCACATACCATTAAAATTTCTATTTTGCAGATACTCCATGATAGTAACCCAATGGTCTAATTCCTACTCAATTTCACCAATCAAAATTGCATATGCTGAATTTCAGTTTCTTAAGATATTGGTATTTAAATTTTGTTTATTTTTTTTGAGAAAATGCAAATATATTCATTTTTAGTTATCTAATCCTTTAAGTCATATAATCTCAGAATTTCTGTCTCAGGTTTCCCACATTAACTGCACCAATACAATAGTATGTTTCTTTAGTTTTGCGTCTTTTTTTTCAGTATCATCTCTGCATATTTAGTTTTTTTTTATTTATTTTTTATGTTTTGGTAAAATATGCAAAATATATTCATATTTTTCATTTTTAATAAACCTGAGTTTATAGAAATATGCAATTTAAATTTGTTGAAAAGAGTGGGATTAAATAATTTAAACAATAATCAAAAAGAATAGGAATATTGGTTTTAAATAATCCCAACTATGCCCTAATGGCAAATAATGGTCCCAACTTCAAAGTTGGCTGGTGGTACCGACTAAAGGGGTCTTTGTTTTAAATGGACTGTGACTAACAGAGGTTAACTCCGTTAGTCTGATGCTTATGTGGCACGCCTGGTTGTCAAAAATTGATTACATGGCAGCGTACTTGGCATCTGATGATGAGTAGGCACATCATTTTTATACATTTGTCAACAATCCAAATCAATATAAACCCTAATCATTCAAACCCAAAATCGATGGACCAAAAGCCTCTGTCAATTAAAATTGACAGAGGGTTTTTGATCAGCGAATGAAGATGATTAGAATGCACAAAAATGTTTACCCAATTGAAAACGAATCGAAGGATTTATGGCTTGTCGGAGTTTAGATGGTGGCGGCGTATCAACAGAGGGCAAATCAATGGGGTCCATTTGAGTGGGGGAAAAGAGGATGGCGAGCGAAATTTGCTGTGTTTGAAAACGAGTGACAACGTCTGCTTTCATAGGATAAATTCCGCTATTCGTCGGTGATTTAAGACTCGTTTAGGAGACGATTTATAGCCTGTAAAAGTGTAATAGAGGTTGCGTCCATCTTGGCTTGGGGTTACGAATCAAAAGATGTAATCAACTGGTCGTTTCGGTCATTAATTTGGTGTTAAAAGCTCGCCGGAGTAGATACCGGAATCATCGGCCGGAAAAACGGGAATGAAATGATGAAGATATGGTGAAGATGGAAATTATAATTCAATGTTTCATTTCACACCCTTGGACCTTGAAAGAAAACCAAAATCACCCTCAACTTTTTCCACGTAAGCATCCACGTCATCATCCACGTATTCAACACATAAGCGATTTTTGACCAGTAGGCGTGCCATGTCAGAAAATCACTAACGGAGTTAACCTCCGTTTGTTGCGTTCCGTTTAAAACAAATACCCCTTTAATTGGTACCCGCCACCAACCAATTTTGAAGTTGGGACCGTTATTTGTCAGTAGGGCATAGTTGGGATAATTTAAAACTAATATTCGTCTTCGTTTGATCTTTGGTAGCAACTTTTCATATGAAAAAGAATAAGGGCGCAAGGGTAAAGTGAAAGAGAAAAAGATTTGAGTAACACTCAAAAGTATTTATAAATAAAAATTTTAGTACAACTAGTGACATTTAATGTATATATTAGTGAATTAATTAAGTACCCACACATTTATGTATACCGGTTGAACTAGTATTTAATGAATGGTTGTTCAAAAAAACAAAAAAACGTATTTAGTGAAATTTAAGTCGACACAATGCAAATGCTTTATTTTAACCTATAGAGTCATTAAATTACTTTCTAGTCAATCTTAGCCATGAAATTAATTTGATCTAAGGCCATCGGCCATCGGGTATACTCTAGCCTCGTTTAACTCCACCTAGATGCCACATCACCCACTTTTCACTCTCACTTTATATCACCTAAAGGAATTTGTTAACCCTTTTAACTCCATCTCACCGGTATTATATATAATTTTAATATTAAACATTTAAGTTGAATACAAGAATATAAGTACTGATATTAGTATTTGATTTTTTTTATTAGAATAAACATTGCTAATAAAATGTAAATAAATACATAAAAAGACATAAAATAAAAACATACAAACACACACAACAAAAAAAGCCTAAGAAAACAACATATCCACGTCTTTAAAACAGTCATCAACTAGCATTCTCAAGAATAGTGGTCGGTACATTAGAAAACAACGCCTAAATATATCGTCCGGATATGTCAGATCCACTTCTTTAAAATAGTCATCAACAAGCATCATATGAGTGTGTAGCCGTTTTCGGTTGAGTGTGGCTTTTTGGGTTCCTGGCGGTGCTTGTGGTTGTAGAAAAGCTTCGGCTGCGGTTACAATTGTTTGGAAAAAAACCTCGTCCGAAGCGTCAGAGTCGGACGACGATGATGATGAAGATGCTGATGAGGAAGAAGACATTGTTTAAAAAAATATAGAGTATGTTGATGCTGATAAAGATTATTTTGGTGTGAAATAATTAAGGAAATGTTGAGTTATATATGGTAAGGGGTTTTGGATTGAGAAAGAAAATAAATTATTACAATTCTTTTTTGAATAGGCAAATTACCATTTTAAGTCGTGAAAGGCTTAATGCATGGATATTTTAACGCATGAGGGGGGAGTGGTTTTTAACGACTTCTCAAACACCTAAGCATTAACGGATGGGGCGTGAGCGTGTACCGAGGGGCCTAAAATACTCTGCTGTATTATATCTATATATATGTACTTGTTTTAACTTATTTACTGTATCCATTGACAAGGTATGTTGGGAGACTCTTTGTGAAGGGTACAGGAAAGCCTAAAGAAATACTTAAGAAGCTAAATGAGCTGGCTGGCTTTGCTCCTGATGTAGAAATTGAACTCTTTGAGGCCAGTCATTTAATATTATTTTATTTTCTTATAATATATGAATCATTTAGATTGTTCTTTAAATATAATTGGCTTTTCCTCAATCAGGAAATTAAGTTTAAACCAAATGTTATGTGTCTTCCTGTTGATAAGGAGCTCACATATTGGGCTAGTGAGGTATATGTCCATATCATCCTCTCAGTTTCGTTCTTTAATCGAATGTAACTAAAAATGACTAATTTCTATAATTTTTATTTGGTGTATAGCTTGAAGATGGGGACATCATTTGCTTTCAGTTACTTCTTCCTGTTGGAACCTTAAAATGTCACTATCCTGACGTTCCATCTTTTCTGGAATACGTCCATAAACGTCAGGTACTAATTCTTCAAGCTCTACGAAATTACTTGCTAAAATGAACATCGTGTCAGTTTGAGCCATATATTTATTCGTGTGATATACGTTAACTCTAACCTGGGCACACTTAAAACCGAGTAGCCTGAACACGACCCATTTAACCCTATTATCTAAACATATCAAATGGATTGATGGGTAGTAATCAAGTTGTAAAAAGCCTACTCAGGTTGGTGGGTTGAAATACATGGGTTAAACAGGTTGGCATGCTGATTTGTGTAGTTAAATCGGTTAAAAAGTCAACTTGAAGACGACCCGTTTAATTAAACAGGTTAGTCTGACCACAACCCGTTTAATTAAAGCTTTCAGTAAATTAATGTTGCTAAAACATGTTTTATAATTTATTTTTTAAGTTTTTACGCTTACCGAAAGAAAAATCAGTCACCGACTTTAAAATTCCATGGTAAAGTGTGGCTAAGATTTACTACAACAAATACTAAATGGTTTACCACTTACCAGTCATAGTTAAAGATGGGTACATTAAACTCATTAAACTTGTGATATTTTTTTATATTATTTGAAGTAGGATTTATAGACATGGAACTTTATGTTGCTTGTTTAACTGATCGTTATTGTAACAGTTTTAAGTTTTATAACCATATATACACACTAATTATTTATCAGAAAATCAAAATTTGGAAAAAATGTATCCGAGTCAACCAACATGACCCTGACCCGGCCTGTACGTTTAATATGTACATGTTATTTTTACCACTTTTCAGTTATTGAATGATTTGCAACTGATTATGCAGAATCTACATGTTGAAAAAAACGATTAGAATCTAGAACCAGCTATCATGGTAATTTAGTGGAGACATAGTGATCGTTATTTCAGGCTTTTTATATGTATATTAACGCTTATGCTTTCGTGCATATGCTGGTATATGTGCTTGTGGTAGAACCATACATTAAGTTAGCAATGGTGTGAACAAGTCGAGCCTAAGCTCGTGCTCAGCATGTTTATTATTTATTATCTAATGTTATATAGATATTTATAGTCATACTTCTTATATTTAGCATTGCATATTTATTTAATTATTTTCATCATGGTTTTACATACAATAATAAACATGTAAATTTTGTGTCAAATAAAATAGGCTTGAGCCTACTCAAGCTCAATAAGTCTATTAGATGAGTTTCTTTTTAGGCTCGTGCTTGTTTAACGCGGCTTAATTCGAACTTTTATCAAGCAAATTTAGAGTAGCTTGTTCTTTACAACTGCAATTAAGAATTTGACTCAAGACCTATGATAAATAATAGAAATACTTTGTTTATCATTATATCTCTTTTCAACTTTCCATGTATCATGTGTCGGTTTTGATCCCCAACTGATTTCGGTTTTCGAAAATCATTTTAAAAGGAAGACGTTTAATGCAATTTATTTTCGTTGTTAATTTAGTTGACTTGCTTGACTTTATTTACACTATAAAATGAAGGTGAGTCTTGGTTGGAAAACAGTCAAAACACCACGGAAAAACTAAAAACTTTGGACTGTATATTCTCAAGATCACTCAAACTCACAACTCCAGCAGCATTCAATGGTGCATTCAGCTTCAATGGCCTACTCCAGTAGTTAAAACTGTTTCTGTTGTACTTTGGGATATGGATGAGCACTGGTATTGGTACTGATTTGGTACCGTCAGGTATCGAATCGGTACCAAGTTTTGAGTTTTCGGTACCGGTACCACTACGGTACGGAGCCGTTATTTCCCGAATTTTGCATGAAATACCAATATCAGTACTGGTACTAAAAATTTACGATTTTTGATACTGGAACCGGTAAGGTACCGATCGTATCCTTGCTTTGAGAGACAGATCCACAGAATTTATTTTAAGTTTGTTGGGATCCTCAATTTTTTTGACAGTTAGGAATCCTCTAGTTGGGATATTGCAAAAACATGTTATATCGTATATGATGCATACACTAGCCCCATTCAACATATGGTTGAGCTAGTTGAGCCGGAAAAAAATTAGGATGCTTTCAAACTTTTATAATGCAAAAATATCTAAATTCGAATTATCTGAAATTCCGAACCTGAAAATATCCAAAAATCCAGATATCTGAACTTTCGAGTATCTAAATTTTTGGATTGTGGTTGTCTTATTAAAAATCAGATATTCGAAATTTTGAAATATTATTCTATAATTTATAAAATATTAATTTAATTAAGTAATTTACAAAATCAGTTGTAAGGGGCGACCTATTATTCACATCTCACTTCTCACACACAATTCCTTCGCCCCTGAAACCCTAACCTGAGCACATCGTTGCTCCAACCGCCGTCCTTAGGGGTGGGCAAGAAACGGTTCGGAATCGAGGAACTGGAACCGAACTGGTGCCTTAGAATCACTAACTTGTGTTACTTTACAATTCTCGGTTCTCAGTTTTTGCATTAAACGGTTCCCGGTAAAACCGACGGTTCAAGACGTGGAACCGAAATATTATAAAACTTTTAAACAAAATTATCAATCCCTATTTTTTATTGGATAACTTATTAGCTTCAATTTAATCATTCTTTAGTTCAAAATATTTCTTCTTTGTGTTCATTACCTAGTAGCCAAAATCAATTTTGATTCAAACTTTCAAGGTAATTTGATATATAATGATATGCTCTTCTTATAATCTATCGCCACTAATAAATTATTTAACTTTAACAATTAGTTTTTAATATATAGTGAATGTTCAAGTTGTAATCAAAATTAATTTTATCGTGAAAGAAGGCATTCAATTATATAAACTTGTTTTGCAATTTGCAAAGTTTGCACAACCCATTTGAGAAATAAACGACCAAACCGGTTCTGGCACAGAGCCGATTAGCGAGAACCGACTTTACCGTTCTGGAACCGAACCGGTTTACTATTATAGGGTCCGGTTCTGGTTCTATTATTAAACCATTTACGGTTTCGATGCAATTCTCGCGGTCCTGAACCACTACACAGCCCTAGTCCCTCCTCTCGCAAGCAAATTTACCACTAAAGCAAATTACTACTACCACTACCACTCAGTAGTAACTTATCACATGTGACATAAGCTACCACTAGCATTCATTTGCCATTGATGCACAACCTATACTAATGTTTAGTTGCCAATATTCTCAATTTCCAACCATTCACAGAAAATCAAACCATATCAGTCTTAGTTGCCAATGTTCCCAGTGCGACCCCAGCCAATGGCTCACCATCTTCGACACACTTGGGGCTTTGACCCTTGATTCTTGTTAAGGTGCCGCCACTCTTGACGGCTCCAAGGGGCCAGTAGTGTCCCCTTCGAAGCTCTTAAAACTCTTGAGGCTCCATGATGCTTGAAATCATAATAAACTTGATTGAGTGTAAACCCCACAACTCATGATTCGAGTCCATGCTTATTCTACTTTCTTAAGTTAATTACTCGGATGGTCACTTTGGTATATGGGTATTGCAAGTATGCATGCATGATCCTTAACTTTGAGAACTTATATATGTGATCAGAATAGTTTGAAAGTGTAACATGGATGTGATCTCGAATAGTTTGAAAGTGTAACATGGATGGTACTTGAAGTGAATGAGTGTTAGTTTTTCATGCTGTGTGTAATGAATAAAATGCCGTTAATGATAAAAACAAAAAAATATATATTTATATTCAATTGTGTAACACCCCACCCGGATACTGGGTGATCATGCACAATTGATACAACTTAACAACGGATGAAAATGCAGGTGTTTATTTTAAACTATAAAATCCTTAAGTACACCAAATCAATATTTACAAAACCAAAATTTAAGAACTCCTTGGTCTCCGATATCACCCCCTCACCAAGTAGCTCTAAACTTCCTCATGGTTCACCATGATATGTATACTTAAAATAACGCCAGTTATTACTGTGAGCTCATGAGACACAATTTATAAAACATATATTAACAATTATGCGTACACAATATGGGTTGTGATAATTAGGTCCAGGAGCAACACGTGCCTACCATGGATTACCAGACATCACTGTCCCCCCAGCTATCGTGTAAGTATGGAATCCGTTACAGAGCACACGATTACTCCATGTTGGGCACCCCTGCCCTATTCGGCTTTTCGTAACATATCCATTAAGTATATAAGGATCCTTTCTACCCCCCATAGATATTTGCATATTGGAGCATTCTCATTATTACTAATTTGACAATACAAGTAAACTATCACAATTTAAAAGTAGTCATAATAACTCACTGGTATAACGGATCTTAATACAACTGATATCATCCCTTTGTCCTGCTACAAGTTAGGGTAACCTTAGGTTAAGCGAGGTTATACCTAATAGATGATTGATAGCAATCCCATAAATCATTCCAATCATTCTCTGTCAGTATTTTGTATTCATTGTATTTATTAATTTACTTTTATATTGTAACTAACTCTATTATATAATGAAACATATCTCTCCTAATTAGGCAGAGAGAAACTTTTACTCACATGGTATCAAGCCAAATCAAGATTCCTTTTCTCCTCTAAATTGTAACATAATTACCTTCCTCCACCATCCTCCTACTCCTAATGGCTGCCATTAATTCCAATGATGGCACTCTTCCAATGGATACTGTCCTACATATGATTACTCTCAAACTCTCCTATACCAACTATCTCTATTGGAAGAATCAGATATCACCTATTCTTACTTATCAGAAATTAATCGGCCATGTCGATTGCTCTATTCCTTCTCCTCCTGCCACTATTAACATTGATGGCAAAGAATCAATTAACGCCAAACATGCCAACTGGTTGGACGCAGACGAGAGAGCGGTTCTCATTCTCAATTCTTCCCTCACCAAAGAGGCGGTCGCCGAAGCATTAGGGCTAACTTTCGAGTCTTTGGGTGCCGCGTTTACCCATATCTCCAAGACTATGCACCTCATAAATTAGCCCCTCGAAGCATTCATTGTCTTTTCATGGGTTATGCAACCCAATACAAAGGATATAAATGTTTAGACCCGCAAACATCTCGCATGTACGTTACTCGCCATGCACGTTTTGATGAAGCCTCTTTTCCATGTGCCAATCATTTTTCACCCTCTGATTTAAATAGCCTCTTACTTTCCACCTATCAAGAAGACCATTCGATTCACAACCCTTCTCCTAACTATTCCCCTTCCCAAACTACCCCTACCCCTACTCATACCACTCAAACCTCATCTCCTTGTTCTTTATGCAAAGAGGCCATGCACTTGCATGAAGCTCCTCCTCTTACACCCTCTGTTCACATTCCCCAAACACCTCCGCCTCATGCACCACCCTCCCCCACTACAACATCGTCCTCACCTCTCCCTACCTTACAACCTCCTTTGTCGGCAACCCAACATACTGAACCACTCACATCTACTCACCAACTTATTGATCCGCTAGCCATTCTGAACCCTCCCTTGCCACAACTTGTCGTTTCTACCAATCCGTCTTAATCGTCCTCGGCCCATCCTATGGTTACCCGCTCCAAGGTTGGCACCTTTAAACCTAATCCTAAGCATCATGCTACATTTGTGCATGTCATGCATCACGGTCTCTATGCTGCGTTATACGCTGCTTCTGATCCTAAAGGTTTCCGAAGTGCCTCCAAAAGCCCCCATTGGATGAATGCAATGCATGAAGAAATTAATTCCCTTCAACGAAACAATACTTGGAGTCTTGTGCCTCGACCCTCAACGGCTAATGTAGTTGGTTCCAAATGGGTCTTTTGCACTAAATATCACTCAGATGGATCGATCGATCGACATAAAGCTCGCCTTGTTGCACAAGGCTTCACTCAAATCCCGAGTCTTGACTTTTCTCATACTTTTAGCCCAGTCTTGAAAGCCTCAACAGTGCGTATCATGTTATCATTAGCTGTTATTAACTATTGTGCACTACATCAATTGGATGTGAACAACGCGTTTTTAAATGGTTCCTTAACTGAAACCGTTTATATGGAACAACCACCGGGTTTTGTTGATTCTACCTTTCCCAATCATGTGTGTAAACTACAAAAAGCTCTTTATGGTCTAAAACAAGCTCCCGCGAGTGTGGTTTCAACGATTGAGCTCGTTCCTCGTTAATTACGGTTTCACATGTAGTCAAGCCGACACGTCTTTGTTCGTTTTTAAACAAGGAGACTGTTTTATGTATCTCCTTGTTTATGTGGATGATCTTATTCTCACCGGAAAAACCCGTAATGCTTGCCAACTTCATTAATCGTCTACATAACGAATTTGCTATCAAAGATTTGGGGTTCTTAAATTATTTTTTGGGATTAGAAGTTTTTCAACGGTTAGTGGGTTGTTCCTCAGTCAAGAGAAGTATGCACGTGACATCCTTAATCGTGTCGGACTAATCGATACCAAACCCTTCCCCACGCCCCTTGCAACTACTGACTCCTTTACGTCTACCGGTACACCATACTCCGACCCTACCTTCAATCGTTCAATTGTTGGGGCTTTACAATACTTGACCATTACCCGGCTAGATCTTGCATACGCGGTTAATCAGGCATGTCAATTTTTGCATGCTCCAATCGAACATCACTTTCAACTCGTTAAAAGAATATTACGGTATGTCAAGGGGACAATATCACATGACCTTGTGTTTCAACGACCTAAGCAAACTACTATTTTGGGATACTCCGATGATGATTGGGCTAGATGCATTGAAACACGAAGGTCAACTTATGGGTATTCAGTTTTTTTAGGAGGCAACCTTGTTTCATGGAGTGCCAAGAAACAGCCCACAGTATCTCGGTCAAGTTGTGAGTCAGAATATAGGGCTATGGCTAATACCGCTGCTGAAATTATTTGGATTACTCACTTGTTACGCGAGCTCCAAGCTCTTCCACCTGATAGACCAACACTACTTTGTGATAATCGTAGTGCGTTATTTATGAGTCAAAATCCTGTTTCTCACAAACGGGCTAAACACATTGACTTAGATTACCACTTTGTTCGTGAGCTCGTTATGCCTGGCAAGCTTCATACTAGTTTTGTTCCTACCAAGCTCCAACTGGCTGATATTTTCACCAAAAGTTTACCGAGACCTCAATTAGAACACTTTCAGGCGTTACTTCGTGTATGTTCACCGCCGAGTCGCTTGAGGGGGGATAATAGATGATTGATAGCAATCCCATAAATCACTCCAATCATTCTCTGTCAATATTTTGTATTCATTGTATTTATTAGTTTACTTTTATATTGTAACTAACTATATTATATAGTGAAGCATATCTCTCCTAGTTAGGCAGAGAGAAACTTTTACTCACAATACCTAAGCAGTCATAATCATGGTCGGCTTTGAACAACTCAACCTACTTTAAACATGGGTGATCAGTCCATGCCTAGACCAAAGTCAGGTCACTTAACGCCTACCCTGATTATAACTATGAACCCTACTCTTACATGTGAAAAGGTAGTTTTTTTATGCGTATCTATTTGTGTATTCTCAATTTTTAATGGTTCTTCCATGAACTTTTAACGTTTCATTTATATATATATTAGGTTTTATCCCTTGTATTACGGGGGTTGCTTTACATTTTTTGATTTTTAATTTTTATTTTTTGGATTTTAATTTTTTTTCTTGTAAAAAATGTTAATAATATACCTAGAGTTTGATAATGAAAGGGTTTCACAAATAAATAATATGTTATAACCCATTTAAAAGCTATCTGGGTTTGGTGACCCATGACCTTCTTATTTTTTACTATAAAATTGTTTCTTCATTATAAATATTACCTTTTTTATAATCGGATATTAATTTTAGTATATCCCTATTTTATAAGATTTTCATATCAAATATTTGGTCTGATTAATTTTTAATTTAATTAGATGTTATAACCCGTTTAAGAGCTATATGGGTTTGGTGAGACCTATACCTGTGAATTCTGGTCAAGCATATGAGAAGCCTCCATTTACAAATAAAACAATCTGGTGGTTTTAGAGAATTTAAGGAGCAATCAGAGAGCTTTTAAATGTTTCGTTTATATATGTATAGGAGATGGATAATTTGAGAACCTTGTTGAGTTTTAAGAACTTAAAACTTCATTCTTGACAACACATTTAATTAAATAGATTAAATTATGTGGTTGAGATTAAATGTAATTAAAAATTTAAAGTATGGGAGAGAATAAAGATGTACATTGATTACACTAATGTAAACGTCCGTTACATCTATATAAAAAGTCGACTCGGTGCGTAAAAAATTCTATAATTTTTTTACGTATATGTAACCTACATATATTCCGTATGTGTAAAAAATTCAAAAAAAAATTTGTTATGTTGAGTTCTTTCGAGTTCTTAAAACTTAAAGTGGTTCTCAAAAAAAATCTCCTATATATATTTATAGGGTAAGGATCATAAGAGAACCATTGGTAAATTGAGAACTTTGAGAACCATTTTGGACCACTAAAAAAAATCTCTAAAAAATATTTAAAGAATTATAAAACAAAAAAGAAAAAAAACGAAAATTTTAAAAAAGTAAAAAAACCAAAATTCTTATATTTTATTCCGGTTTCATTAAAAAAACATTTTTTTTCTTTTTAATTCGTATTATACCTACACATATATATACTTTCCTTTAATCTGTAGTTACGTAATGTACACATATGTACATTATCATTTACCTTAAATTAAACATATGTGTATAGAAAAAAATATGTGTGTACATGTTATACATATATGTATAATAAAAAAACCAATTTTTTTTCTTTTTAATTCGTATTATACCTATACACATATGTATACTTTTATTTAATCTCTAGTTACGTAATGTACACATATGTACATTATCATTTACCTTAAATTAAACATATGTGTATAGGAAAAAAACATGTGTGTACATGTTATACATATATGTATAATAAAAAAACCGATTTTTTTCCTTTTTAATTCGTATTATACCTATACACATATATATACTTTCATTTAATCTCTAGTTACGTAATATACACATATGTACATTATCATTTACCTTAAATTATACATATGTGTATAGGAAAAAACATGTGTGTATATATATGTACATATTATACATATATGTATAATTTAGCTAAACTGAGAAAATTTTTTTTTTACGGTTTTTTTAGAAACCGGGATAATAAATAAGAACTTTGGTTTTTTTATTTTTGTGTTTTTTTTTTTTTATGATATTTTTTATTTTTGGGTTTTTTTTGTGATCCAAAATGTTTATCATAGTTCTCAATTCCCGAAACGTTCTCACATGATCCTGATCCTATATATATATAGGCTAAGTATAAAACGAAAACCCACTTGAGTTGTGAAAACTCTATAAACCCATTCTCAACCATATGTTTTTAACCCACTTGAATTTTTTTTGTTAAGAAACCGGGATGATAAATAAAAATTTTGTTTTTTTACTTTTTTTATTTTTGTGTTTTTTTTATGAATTTTTTATTTTTGGGTATTTTGTGGTCCAAATTAGTTCTATTAGTTCTCAACTCCCAAAAAGTTCTCACATGATTCTGATCATATATATAGGATCAGGATCAGGATCATGTGAGAACTTTTGGGGAATTGATAACCATTTTGGACCACAAAAAACCCAAAAATAAAAAAAATCATAAAACAAAAGAAAAAACACAAAAATAAAAAAGTAAAAAAACCAAAGTTCTTATTTATCATCCCGGTTTCTAAAAAAAAAAAAAATTCTCGGTTTAGCTAAATTATACATATACATATATGTATAATATGTACATATATGTACACACATGTTTTTTTCTTATACACATATGTATAATTTAAGGTAATTGATAATGTACATATATGTACATTACATAACTAGAGATTAATTGAAAGTATACATATGTGTATAGGTATAATACGAATTAAAAAGAAAAAAAAATCGGTTTTTTTATTATACATATATGTATAATATGTACACACATGTATTTTCCTATACACATATGTATAATTTAAGGTAAATGATAATGTACATATGTGTATATTACGTAACTAGAGATTAAATGAAAGTATACATATGTGTATAGGTATAATACGAATTAAAAAGAAAAAAAAAATTTCGGTTTTTTTTAATGAAACCGGAATGAAATATAAGAATTTTGGTATTTTTACTTTTTTAAAATTTTCGGTTTTGTTTGTTTTATAATTTTTTTAATATTTTTTTAGAAGGTTTTTTTAGTGGTCCAAAATGGTTCTCAAAGTTCTCAATTTGCCAATGTTCTCTTAGGATCCTTACCCTATATATATATATATGGGAGATTTCAATGAGAACCCCTTTGAGTTTTAAGGACTCGAAAGAACTCAGTGTAACGATTTTTTTTAGAATTCTTTTTACACATGCGTAATATATGTAGGTTACATACACGTAAAAAAATTACAGAATTTTTTACGCACCGAGTCGACTTTTTACACATGTGTAACGGACGTAAAAGTTAGTGTATCCACTTACATCTTTATTCTCTCTCATACTTTGACTTTTTTACCAAATTTAATCTGAACTACATATTCCAATCCATTTAATTAAATGTGTGGCCTAGAATAGAGTTCTTAAGTTCTTACAACTCAACATGGTTCTCAAAAGATCCCTCCCCTATAAATATATATAGGCTATGGTTAGAATAAAAACCCTATTGAGTTGTAAAATTCAAGAAGCCTATTAGCCATTGATCAATCTGAATGGATGGTCTAGATTAATTCACTTTCTGTTAATCATATATTTATTAAATGGCTAAAGGTACAAAAGGGTAAAATAGGGTAAGCATTTTTTTTCTATATCATCCTGACACTTCAAATGTACCTCCATCCTTGTTTAAATTACTCATTTTTCCTCAATTCATCGGTTGGATAATAAGCATATGAGTATTGATGTTGTGGGTCCATCATGTGTTATCAACAAAGTTAATAAAGAAATGCAAATAAAAGCCATTAAATTTCAGAATGACTTATATTTTTCAAAAAAGCATGTCATTATTGAACCAGTGGTAGTTTTTTTGAATCTTTCGAGTCATAAAATTTAGTTTTGACTTTAAGAATTAAATTTACAATTAAGTTTACAAATCTTTTCATATGGAACAATAATATTAAGTTATAATATTTTCAAATAAGAGAACAGATGATATTTTTATGTAAAGTACATATTTTTTAAATTAAGTTTGCATATTTTTAAATAAATTTACATGTTTTAATATATGTTAATTTTTTTAAAATAAGCTTACATATTTTAATATATGTTAATTTTTTTTAAATAAGTTTACATATTTTAATATATGTTAAAATATTTTAAGTAGGTTTACATAATTTTTTAATTAGTTTACATATATTAAAATTAATTTACGTCTTTATAAATAAGTTTACATATATTAAAATAAGTTTACATATACGTTACAATTTTTTAAATATATTTACATATTTTTAAATGAGTTTACATATACGTTACAACTTTTTAAATATATTAAGTATTTTTAAATGACTTCACAGATTTTAAAATAAGTTTCCATATATTTAAATAAGTTTACATATTTAAATGGGTTTTCTTACTCTTGATTTACACACCATATGTACTATAAAATATTTAATAAACTTATGAAAATAAATGCAGGCTAAATCAATTTAATGCGCATGCTTGAAACAAAATTATGATAGTGTCTTAGATAATTTGAGGGATTAAATAATAGTGATGTGTGAGAGAGATAATTTATAATGAGAGAGAAACTCATGGTGATGTGAAATACATCATAAAAAGATGGTGTCAGCTGGAGTCCAATTTTAATTGAACAAAAATGCCCTTAAATAGTATAAAATAATTTATATTATAAAGATGTCATGGATGAATGTAAATCACATAAAGGGTTTGCAGAGTTTTTACAACTCTAATGAGTTTTCAATATATACATTGCACACACACACAATTAATGGGCAAATTAAGACTCTTATTTTAAGCAATTTACAGCATTCAATGCATTATATACAACATATAATAGGGGTAAAAATGACATTGTTGCATTAAATCACACTTGCAATTGAAATTTCTTCAAAATATGTACAATTTTAATTCCTTAAAGTTAAAACATTGGTCCTTAATCTTTTACTTATATATTCTTTTATTTTTACTTTTAACCCAATTACCCATACGATTTTTAAACGGTCATTACTTTTTCATACGTTAATATTTTTTAAAATAAACGGCATAATAAAAACGAGCATTGTATTATCTTTAATTTGAGTATGATATTGCTATAGTTTTCGAAGTAAAAAAAAAAAACATTTTATGCAGAGGTGTGCGGTTCGGTTTTGATGGCTTTATATTAAACCATGAGCCAACTTTACACCTTTTTTTTCGTCATCGAAAACCAAAACTGAACTGTTTAAAATTAAAACCCACTAACCCGAACCATTACCAACGACTAGGTTCCGATATAGTTTGTACTTCGATAATAAATTGAGTTTAAAATAAGAATTATGAAGCTGCCTATACTTTCATTTCAATCTAAGCGTCAACTAATATGTTATTTTAAGAGAATCATAATATGAACAAAGATAACTTTGGTCACATAAATGATAAACCTTATTACAACAAATAGAAGGCGAATTCATAACAAGAACAAATATTACAAAAAAATAATACTGGAAATTGAGCTAAATTAAAGTTGTAATAGACGAGTTTACTCATATTAAATAAAACTTGTTTAACTATATTTTAACTATAATTAATATATATTATAAAACATATCTAATACTAAATATGTAAATAATTAACATTTCAATATGTACGATCAGCTTCGGTTTCAACCGTGAAACCAAACTGATGAATAGTCTGTAACGTCCGTAAATTTCCGATAAAAAGGTTTAACCTTGCAGTGTTGTGTGCACCTTTGGGCTTGACCCGACATTCTTCCGAGAGCTCCTGGCCACCCTCGTAAACGTTTCTCACTTAACTTTTCTTAGAAGTTCACCCATTGGTAAAGTAGAAGGACTAGAATGTATTATTGTTATTATATTATACAAAATAATAATAATAATAAACCATAACCCTACAAGGTCCGATCGGCGCCCCTCCCTCCCCCTCTCTTCTCGATTTTCATGCAAGACCAGCTCGTTCCAGCCATCCAAACTTCAATTCCAGGTCGGTATTATATGTATACAACTCTTTTTCACCTTAATTCATCCTTATGGCGCGTTTATTCTTCGAAATTCGATTGTTTTTAGGCTTGTCGAATGGCTGTCCAATTGGGCAGTTTCGGGGCTGTTTCGGCTAAAATTTTTGCACCACAAACTTCCTAGGTATGTCACTTACAACATACTAAAATTTCATGGCCAATGGAGGTGTTTAGGTTAGTCAATCGATTTTAGTTCGAAAAATAGGGTTTATCTGGTGTAGGATTGGCAATTGTTGAGTTTGATGCGTTAATCGATCGGATGACCGACCGAATCAGTTTGTACAGCCCTAGGGGGTTTAAGGGTTGTGGGAAAATTAAAATTTTGATACTCGGGGCTGTTTTGGTTGGTGATTGGTCAATCAAGTCGGCGGTGCACGAATTTTCGTTTAAATGTTAAATTGAAAGATGTAAAAAAGAAACCATCAACCCTATCAACTCGGGTGACATAATTATGATGTAAGAAAAGTTTAATATGGGAATTTGGTCCATTTGGGGCTGATTCGTTTGACAATTAGTTTTAAGATTTATTACGCGCGTATTCGACTTGATTTGATTACCGGCGGGTGAATTGTGCATCATGGTTAGCCCCGGCCATAATCGTAGAGTGGATTTGGTTAGTTGAAAGGTTTTAGGGGCTGAGGTAAAGTAATTGGGTTTGGGTTGGGCCTCGGCCCAAGTGGTTGGGCCTTGGGCCAAAAGTGGTAGGGCATTGGGCCAAGTGTTGGGCCTTGGGCCAAGTTGTTGGGCCTTGGGCCAAGTGTTGGGCCTTGGGCCAAAGTGTTGGGCTTGAACGGCCCATTAGGCAAGAGTGTTCTTACGGTCTAGTTTAGTAACGCGTTGTGTATAATTTACAGGCCCTTGCTTGTGATTGTGCACTTAGAGATTTCCTAGCTCGTTGCAGGTGTTCGATTAATTCAGGTGAGTTCATAATGCCCTTTTTACTTTTTTTACATTTTGGGCTGGCATACACACCGAAATCCAATTTTATACGATTTTACCCGTTACAACTATTTGATTGGTATTACATGGTCTCACTCGTGATTGTGCATTTTGAAAGTTATATTTGAATTATTTTACATGCTTTAGGATATTTTAGACTTGTTTATGGTCTTGTATCCTTTAAGGTTACATACATTATTGATGGTCTAGACTCGAGGATGTTAATAGACTTGGTAGAAATTGAATACGAGTAGACCTATTTACTTGGTTCACGTTGGGATGTTTATATATGTATGTATATATATATATGTATGGAGGTAAGTATGTATGTATGAGTATGTGTTACCTTATAGCCTACGGTTATGCGATGATATTTAGTTCCTCGTGACTAAGAATGATGTGAGTAGGCTTATTGATGTGTGTGTGCATGGTGATCACGTCCGGGTCAAATATATTACTCGGGTTTTCAAATCCCGTGGTGGAGAGGCCCGTGTGGCGTGATCATCATTCTGGCGGGTCAAATATATTACTCGGGTTTTCAAATCCCGTGGTGAAGAGGCCCGTTGAATGTTGAATGTTGAGCCGCGATCGGGTCAAATATATTACTCGGGTTGTACCCGTGGTGGAGAGGCCCGTATCACGTGCTTGGAATGTTGAGCCGCAATCGGGTCAAATATATTACTCGGGTTGTACCCGGTGGAGAGGCCCGTATCACGTGCTTGGATGTGTATGCTGTGACCGAGTCAAATATATTACTCGGGTTTGACCGGTGGTGGAGAGGCTCGTGTCACATGCTTAGGTCTTACCGCGTCCGGGTCAAATATATTACTCGAGTCTTGACTCGTGGTGGAGAGGCCCGTGTACGTGTGTTCGACAATGAATGTTATATTAATTATTTTATTATTATCCTCTCTATTGATTAGAACTATAATTTTGAGATAAAGTATGAAATATTGTTTATGAAAACTTGAACTCACTCAGCTCAAGCTGACTTTGTGTGTATGTTAGTTTGAATTTCAGGTTAAGAAGTGGATGCTACCGCTTGGACGTGCTGGATGCTACTCGGGAGGTTGAAGGCATTTCTGGTCAAGGATTTCAAATAAAACGAATATTTTATTTACAATTGATTTTGGACACCTGTAACCGTGTTTTGGGATTTTAATACTTAAACTTTTCCGCTGTTATTTACTCTGAACTGATTTTAAATACAAAGAATTGTTGGGTTTTAAATTTTTGTGAAATTATGGATGTGATTACCAACTGTAGGATTCCCGGGATTCGGGGTCTTACATGGTCTCATAATTTACAGAATAATGAACACCCATAAATTTGTTACATGATTATCAAAGTATGTTGCACTCTTTTTGTGTGTGTGTGTATACTAGCTTTAGAACCCATGTAATGAACGGGATGCTTAAAAGAAATACAATTAAAATATACACATTAAATGACTAATTGTTTTTTTTAAACCTATATTTTATCAAATTAAATGGTTTTATAAGTTGAACTTATATTTTCTAATGGTCAATTCATGCGAATACGTGGTGTATTCTTACACAATTTCTCCATAATCACAAAAACGAAAAAAATGCACCTGGTGATTTTATAAGTTGTAATATTTTTTTAAATGAAATAGTGAATTCTAACAAAAAATTATAAAATGTTTCGTTATTAATGACATAAAAATTAGAATCATATATAAAATTAGGGTTCTCAGTTTTACCTGAAACCCAACTTGAGAAAACTCGTAACCGAACACCAAACTAACCAGACCCGAAAAACCCGAACTCGAGAAAAGATTAACCCCAACTGAAGTAATTCAGGTTGGTTCTTAGGTCTGATTTATGGGTTTCGGTCAACCCGAATAAACTTTAAGTTTTAAGCCAAATATATTTTTAGGTATAATAGGCTAAGTCTTAGCCACTAAAGACATCAAAATCTGGCCTTAATCGACTATTGTCATTCCACCTATTATTGTTCGAATGCTTATTATTAATTTATAATTTACGCTTATGACTAATGGTAATCGTAATTGAACAACCAAAACACAAATGACTGAAGATGATTATGGTTGGAGTTTGTTTTACTCTTCTTTTAAATATTTTTATCAAGTTGTATTTCTGTATTATTTGGTCATTTATGTTACGAGCAAAGAAGAATATGTGTTTTCAATTTTAACATCGTAGTGTTTAAAATAATTTTTGTTTTCTTGAATGCTCGAAACTCGATTAACCCAACCCGAAAAACCCAAACTCGAATTACTTGTGAGAGATTTAGGTTAAGTTTCGGGCCAAGATTTAAAACTTTGAAACCCAAATAACCAGATCCGAAAAACCCAAAACCCGAAGAACACCCTATTAATAAAATTAGTATGAATAAAACACTTTTTGTATTACAGTTTCAATGAGATTGATGACAACCCCATGGATACATGGAGGTTGAATGAATATGTGAGAATAAATTGGTATTCATTCATAATTTATGCTTGTCTTTAATTTATCATCTTAAACTTAAAAATATCGTTTATTGAGTTTTTACAACATTCATCTCTTACACTCAAAAGTGCATTTAAATTGATTTAATAAAAAAAATTATAGATCTTATTTCATTAAAGATATAAATATTTTGACTATATTAACATAATTGCATATTTTTAATCCCTATAATTTAGATAATTACTTATTTGATTAAAAAATGGTTGATATGTTTTGATTCCACCTCCATAAATGTGTATCAATAAAAATAGAAGAAAAGTTTGAGCGTGAAATTTTGGCTAGAAATTAATCTCCAAGTGACATGTGTCCACATTTATTTTACTTTATTAGAATAGGTGTGTGTATATATATATATATAGGGGATGGATCATGCGTGAAGTGATTTTATAGCGAGAAGTGCGAGAAGTAATTTATAACCATTAATTAAGTTTAATCCACGGCCTACATTAAACATGGCAATCTTGTAATTATTTCATCCTTTGTTTTAATGTCTTTTATTGGAAAAGGGTATTGTTGTATTTTTCATTATATGCACAGATTTGTAACATCTGATTGAAGATCGTATCCCATGTTTCATGCCACCATCATCTCTCATAACATAATCAAAAGTTTTCAAAATTAAATGTGTATGCTCGAAACTCGATTAACCCAACCCGAAAAACCCAAACTCGAATTACTTGTGAGAGATTTAGGTTGAGTTTCGGGCCAAGATTTAAAACTTTGAAACCCAAATAACCAGATCTGAAAAACCCAAAACCCGAAGAACACCCCTATTAATAAAATTAGTATGAATAAAACACTTTTTGTATTACAGTTTCAATGAGATTGATGACAACCCCATGGATACATGGAGGTTGAATGAATATGTGAGAATAAATTGGTATTCATTCATAATTTATGCTTGTCTTTAATTTATCATCTTAAACTTATAAATATCGTTTATTGAGTTTTTACAACATTCATCTATTACACTCAAAAGTGTATTTAAATTGATTTAATAAAAAAAATTATAGATCTTATTTCATTAAAGATATAAATATTTTGACTATATTGACATAATTGCATATTTTTAATCCCTATAATTTAGATAATTACTTATTTGATTAAAAAATGGTTGATATGTTTTGATTCCACCTCCATAAATGTGTATGGTTGAAATGTCTTTTATTGGAAAAGGGTATTGTTGTATTTTTCATTATATGCACAGATTTGTAACGTCTGATTGAAGATCGTATCCCATGTTTCATGCCACCATCATCTCTCATAACATAATCAAAAGTTTCCAAAATTAACATGATGGGAAGAAATCGCCACAAGCTCGTAGCGATTCATGCAATCTGCAATACTTTCTTGAAGATTAGTTATAGTTTGCATATGAAAGTGGTTGTATCTTAGATGAACCGCATCGTTTTAAGGCTTTGCTGGTGTAGGTATCTTCTATTAAAAGGTTAGGTTTTCTTTATTGAACAATTTTAGGATTCAATATACATGTATTCATAATCTGAATCTTATCATAAAATTTGTTAATTTAAGTCTAATTTGGGAGGAAAAAAACTAGGGTTTCTAGTATAATACAAATTGGGGGAAATTTTTTTGGTGTTCATCTAATGTAAGGCCCCGTTCCCAGTAACCCTACTTTGGTGTTGGATTTATTCATAAACACAGTTCTAAAATTAGAGTTAATTTAAACTTTCGTGGAATAATTTAAAACTTCAAACATCACATTACAAATATCCATTTTTGTCTTAACATACAAATTGTCTTTTCATAACATAACATAAAATAGTCATGACACTTCTTCATAGATGCCAGTCTCTTTATCTCGTGCCATGTGTCCCTCCTCAAGCCAGCTGCCTCAACCTATCTGCCTGCGTGCATACTAAAAGTCAGCTACGCTGAGTGAGTTCTAGTTAATCAATTTAACATACAATACATTCCTATCCTTACTCATACGCGTCCGAAGATACGTATTCATACCTTACTTTGTTATTACTTCTTTCACACATACTTTATATACATGCATACGTACTTACATACTTTCTTTCATAAAACCCTATGGTATACCATAAGCTATTCTATCTTAAACATCTCAGATATTATAAGGGTCTGGTCCCTATCATCTCAGATATTATAAGGGTCTGGTCCCTATCATTTCAGATATTATAAGGGTCTGGTCCCTATCATCTCAGATATTAGGAAGGTCTGGTCCCTATCATCTCAGATATTATGAGGGTGTGGTCCCTATCATAAGCGTATACTTTACTTGTCTTATATATATAATATTTACATACACATTCATTCACATAACCATCACATAGTAATAACATTAAATGCATGATCATACACGTATCATATACCTATCACTTAAAATAAGCATTTTAACTGCCACATAGGAGTATGCACACAGCCCCGAAAACATAACCAGGAAATGGGGCTAGAACTCACCTGGAGCTGGTTTCTCTCGCCGTTAATGGTAATGCCCTTCCTTAGTTGTGCACGGCTAACTGTACAATACATTACGCGTGTCAATTATCCATTACTACTACTTCCTACATCTAAGTTAATGAAACTCTCAACTAATGGGGGTCCGAGGGCAGCGCCCCTGGTAGCGGGGTCTAGGGGCGGCAGCCCCTAGCAGGGTCCAAGGGGCAGAGCCCCTGGCTGGGGTTGAAAAATTTTATTTTCATTAACAGTCCTTTAACAAAAACGCATCAGAAAATTAATCGGGTCACATTTTAATAACAACTTAAACAATTTCGCATGGGAGGAATTTCGCATAGAATTTCGCTTCGCATAACCTGTTTCGCTTCTCATGGCTGATGTAACGTCCAACTTTTGTTAAGCATTTAATAACAGAAAGTTTTGTTAATAGTTGTGTGTTGTTAAATTAATCGTGTGTTACGTATTTGAGAGTTGGAAGTGGGAGTGAGTGGTGGGACCCATGAAATCCCTATATATATAGAGACCAACCACTTCTTTTCTTTCTTTCCTTTCCTCTCAAAACACACAAACACACACACACTCAAGAGACACACACCCACTCTCTCTCAAGACCCAAATCCAATCTGGGATTAAATTAAGGAAGAGTTTGGTAATTCAAGTGTCTTCAACTGACAAGAATCACGTCCGGATCCTCGAGTTGTCAAGATCTGAACTCGAACCCGCAAGCAAAGGGTGGGTTTTAGTTTAAAATGGTTAAGTTTTATGGTTAGAATCGGCATGCAAACAGATATAATGATAGATCGGGTTGTGAAATGTAAGAAAAATATAAACTTGGTAAGTTATAACCTCTCGGGTGCACTTTGTGATAAAAAGGTGGTGTTTGGACTTTGAGAGATGGGTTCAGGATCAGGTGCATGGGGTTAGAATGTGTCAAAAGTGGGGAAAGAGTAAAAATCAGGTCATGAGGAAGAGCCACGAAGTAAAATGGCTTTAAAATGGTAAAAAAAAAACGAAGAAAGGAAGGCATTTCGCTTCGTTCAGCTATGAGAAACGCAGCAGTCATTTCCCTTCGCTCAACCTTGAGAAGCGAAATAGGCATTTCGCTTCGCTCAGCCTTGAGAAGCGAAACAGGCATTTCGCCTCGCTCAGCCATGCTAAGCGAAACGCTCCCATGCGAAGCGAAGCGCTCCCATGCGAAGCGAAACAAAACCTCCCATGCGAAATTGTTTAAGCTGTGACCCGATTAATTTTCTGATGCGTTTTTATTAAAGGACTGTTAACGAAAATAAAATCTTTCCGAGCTGACCTGGCAGCTCAACCCCAGCCAGGGGCTCTGCCCCTTGGACCCTGCTAGGGGCTGCCGCCCCTAGACCCCGCTTTCATTAAATTAGATGTAGGAAGTAGTAGTAATGGATAATTGATAATGTATTTTACAGTTAGCCGTGCTCAACTAAGGAAGGGCATTACCATTAACGGCGAGAGAAACCGACTTCAGGTGAGTTTCTAGCCCCTTTATCCGTTATGTTTTTGGGGCTGTGTGCATACTCCTTTGTGATAGTTGTTAATACACTTAACTTAAGTGGTAAGTGTATGATATGTGTATGTTATATGTATGACTAAGTATTGAATGTTATTATGGAATGTTTATACGAATTAATATGTCATATATATGACTAAGTATTGAATGTTATTATGGAATGTTTATACGAATGAATATGTACATATACGTATATACATGACCAGAAGATATGTATAGTATGCATGAATGAAAATGAATGTATGATCGAGTGACGTGACAGGTATGGTTATTGGAGACAAAGGGACCAGACCCTAATAATATCTGAGACATAAAGGACCAGACCCTGATAATATCTGAGACAAAAGGGACCAGACCCAAATAATATCTGAGACAGAAGGGACCAGGCCCTAATAATATCTGTGATGGTAGAGATAGAATAGCCTATGGTAAATCAAAAGGCCTTATGAAAGAAAGTATGTAAGCGCGTGTGCATATATATAAAGTTTGTATGAAATAAGTAAGAGTAAATAAGGTATGAATACGTATCTTCGGATGCGTATGAGTAAGGATATGAATGTATTGTATGTTAAATGATTAACTAGAACTCACTCAGCGTAGCTGACTTTTAGTATGCATGCAGGCAAATAGATTGAGGCAGCTGGCTTGAGGAGGGACACATGGCATGGACAGAAGAGATTGGCATCTACGAAGAAGTGTCATGATTGTTTTAATTAATCATGATTTGTATGTTAAGACAAGAATGAATGTTTTGTAATGTGATGTATGAAGTTTTAAATTATTCCGCGAAAGTTTTTAATTAACTCTGATTTTAGCACTGTGTTTGTGAGTAAATCCAACACCAAAGTAGGGTTACCGGGATTGGGGCCTTACAGCTGAGCGAATCGAAATACCTGTTTCGCTTCTCATGGCTGTGCGAAGCGAAATGCCTGTTTCGCTTTTCATGGCTTAGCGAAGCGAAATGCCTTCCTTTCTTCGTTTTTACCATTTTAAAGCTATTTTACTTCGTGGCTCCTCCTCAGGACCTAATTTTTACTCTTTCTCAACTTTCGACACATTCTGACCCCATGCACCTGATCCTGAACCCATCTCTCATAGTCCAAACGCCACCTTTTTACCTTACAATGCACCCAATAGGTTATAACTTACCAAGTTTATACTTTTCTTACATTTCACAACCCGATCTACCATTATATTTGTTTGCATGCTGATTCTAACCATAAAACTTAACCATTTAAACCGAAACCTACCTTTTGCTTCGGGTTCGAGTTTAGATCCGGACAATACGAGGATCTGGACGTGTTCTTGCTATTCGATGATGTCTACACACGAGATTCTTCCTCTTTTTACACGGATTTGGATCCGGAATGTAGAGAGAAAGTGTGTGTGTTCTTGAGTGTGTGTGTGTGGTGAAAGGTAACAAAATGGTGAAAGGGTGGAGGGATTAGGCTTTATATAGGGGGCCATGGGCCCCACAACCCACTCACAATTCCAAATCCAAATATTATTCAAACACTTAACACACGATTAACTTAACGACACACAGTTAATAACAAAACTTTCCGTCCTTTATTATTTAACAAAAATTGGATGTTACATCTAAACCTACACAAGTTAATCTTAATCATTTTATTTATTTTTATTTCCTAAAAAAAATTTTATTTAGTTGGAGAATAAGGCTCACGAACTGTTTATGTTTTATTTTGTTTTGGATGTTAATCGATCTCTAACACAGCCAAGTTTTGATTTGTTTGTAAATTATATTATGTACTTTCACATTATCAAACTCAAAAGAGTAGTTTTATGATATAACGTTTATTATACATTAATCAGGTGTACACTTAATTTAATATTTTATTAATTTAGTTAGGTTTCTCGTAAGATTTGTATACTACTAACATGGTTTTATGTTTTAGGTTTCGGGTTTGTATGCCGGTGAAAAGAGGGCGAAAAACAAGTAAAAACAAGCCGAACCAGGAATGAACCGGACCAGGCTCCCCCTAGCCGAAGCGTCGCGCGGCCAAGGGGAGGTTGCTCGTCGCACGGCGCGGCGTGATGATGTTCCAGAACTTTCGTTTCGTTGGCCAACTTAACTTATTTTTGGACCCCCGTTGCCTATAAAAAGACCCCTAAACTCACCATTAAGAATACCTTGAAGTCCAGATGAATTTGATGGGTTTCGAGGAGTCCGAGACGAGTTTCCGGCAGCTTTGGAGTCAAAGAATCAGCTGGTATTGCGCGTATTGGTTGAAGGCGAAGAACACGGGTTTTATCTTTTGTTACTTTCGTTTTTATTATTTTATCATGATGAATTCTTATTTGTTTGATTTGCTTAAACCTAAGATGCTAGGCTAAATTGCATGAACTGCCTAGGTTATGATGAACTTATTTTGATGTTTTGATTTGACTTTGGGATTTTTTATTGTTATGGTTTTTATGGTTTAGAAAAAGATTTATTTATAATTAATTGATGCGTATGAATGCTTAGGATTGTTTGATGAGTTTTATTCCATAGTTTTCCTTCATTATTGTTTGTCATATGATAAGATTGCTATTAGGTCAATTACTTTGTTTTTTTGATTATTTTATGATTGATATCATGATAAGATCAAAGGAATAATATTGTCGAAAAAACCTACGTGTGCTGCTAGCCTAAAATCTGTAAAGTGTTAGGTTATTGATAAGTCTTTACTATTTAATCTTGCTAGATTTAGTTCTTCGTAAGGAGTCCGTCTAGGGTTGATTATTTATTATTGTTTATCAAATCAATTAAGTATAGTAAATTTCCTTTGATTTCCGCGCTGTATGGTAGGATTTCGTATAAAGGAACTAAATTATAAACAATTGGGTGACCGTAAGCGAACTTGATTTTTAATACTGGTGTGCGTTAAAACTTGGTAGAAATCCATAGGTTTCTCTTGAGAAGGGTCAGGGGTCCTGTTCGGGTTTTCTTATAAGTGTCTATTTTACGATCCCAGTCCATAACTAAATATTTTCCCGAGTCAATTCATTACTGAAATTTAGGGGAGTCTAGCCTAGGTAGTTTTCTCATAATCATCTTATTTTCACAACAAACTTTGCTCTCGTTTAAATTACTTGTTTTCTTAATTAGTTTTTAATTATAGTATTAAATTAGTATTTTAATTAAAAATCCCCGAAACAAATATAATTAATAAGTCGTGTTTTTTAGTCGAGTCTAATTAGCTAATAAACGTAATTTAAAGAGTCTCGTGGGTTCGATATCCGGACTTACTTAGCTTTACTATAGTCGATCAGTTCACTTGCCGGTTAGTAGTTTAGTCGAGTTTTAGAGAGTCTAGTATTACTTAGTGTTTATTTTTAGTTAATTTAGTTAATAAATATTAAACTACTTTTAGCATATCAAGTTTTTGGTGCCGTTGCCTGGGACTCTTGGCGATTGCGTTATTAGATTTGATAAGACTTACTTGCTACATACGTGCTACCTGTTTTGTTTTGTTTTTGAGTCGTAGGAGTCTAAGTAGTTTGTTTTGTATTTAGTATTTATTTTAGAGTCGTACGATTTCTTTTGAGTCTTGTGAATATGTGTGAGATTTGTGGTGGCCCCCATTTTACGCTTATATGTCCTCAATATGTGGGGTGCTTGGCACATTATTATACTAACCCTCCTGTGAAGCCGCAACAAAATTTTTGGCAGGGGCCTCCGCCGTATTATTATGATAATCTGTATCAGCTGCCTCAGTATACTCAGGGTCAATTCGATGATCAATATTCTAGCAGCAACCCTGTTGAGAGTAGTGTGTTCGAGAAGGTGAATAAGTTAGAAATATATTGACTCAATATCTGGCCTCAAATACCCAACAGAAGTTAGCCAAGCATGCTATCATCCTGAAAAATCGGCAGAGCATTATTACAGATCTCCAACGTACATTAGAGAGCATTACTAGGAGATTAAATGAAGAAAATGAGGAAGAAAAGAGATTGGAGTTATTGGAGTATGTTAACGAGTCAGATGAGGGGATCACTCAAGTAACGGAGACGAAAATGGACGATGAAGTCCCACCTCTGATTCCACAGGTTACTATTGCTAATTACTTGAGTGACTCTGATGATGAAGTAGACGAAGAAGAGTGGGCTGCTTATCAGAGGTCGTTAGTGAAGAAAGAAGTGATAGAGGAGGAAGTGGATTTGGGAGATTCACTTGATTTGATGTTTGGTGTTGAGGAAGAGGTTAAGAATAAGTTGTGTGAGGTGGATGAGTTTTTGGTTTTGGAGTTAGAGGGGTGGGGTTGCCTGAGTACGATGAGATAGGTGAGTTCGATTCGGAGGGTGACTTAGCATTTTTTGAATCCCTATTAGAAGATATAGAAGTGGTGGTAGTGGAAGAACATCACAGCTGGCCCATGGCACTTATAATAAATGTCGCTCAAAAATCAAAACCACAGGAGAAGGCGAAGAGAAGAGCATATGTGAACCAAAATAATTTGCAAATCAGAAGATGGTTTACAGGAAAGAAGAAGCCATTAAAGTTCAAGCACATCAAGCACGACCAATCTTCTCGATACATGTCATGCATCCGGTTCTTGCCAGGTAAGTTTAATTTTGGTGGTCTGACCCGTTAAGAAGTTTTAAAGCATTTTTCAATTCCACCGAGAAAATTTCAATGTTTAACAAGTACCGGGTGGATCTGAACGGGTTAGATAGGGTCCAGGTGAAAGAGAAACCTTCTGATTAAGTTCAAGTGTGGGGAGGTTTCGCGGAGTTTATATAATTTTTGAGGCACTAACGTAGTCTTTTGTAGTTTTTCTTTGTTTTTTGTTTTTTAAGTTTTGTAGGATTCGAGCTAAAAGAGATCCCCTTGAAGTATAATGCAACATTCAAGTGTGGGGATGGAACAGCAGGAGCCGTATACTTTTTATTTATTTGTTTGCTGCTCTTATTCATATTATATATTGTTTAGGGTTGGTTGGTCTGGTTACGTACTTTGAATGATTAATATCTATCAAAGTTTATAAGATGAATTTTTAAATATTGTTAGAATTGTTGCTTCCGTTCGTGTACAAGAGAAGGAGATACTAGTTGTGGAGCACGTTCGGAGATGGAGGGCATTTATGGATGAAGACTTTAGCTTTATACTCCATGCGCATACTACTAGCTAAGTCTTTTCCTTTTTACTTTGTTTTTGTATTTTTTTGTTTTTAATTTTTTAGCTTTGTTTTATTCTTATTTATTTTTTGTATTTTTAGGTTTTGTTTTTAAATTTTTTGAGTCGTGTTTCCGTCTCTGCATTGAGGACAATGCAAATTTTAGGTGTGGGGATGGAAATACATATGTTTTTTTCATTTTAGTTTTTTTTTCGCTTTAGTTTTTATTTATAATTAAAAAAATAAAAAAAAAAGTTTTGAAAAATGTCCCTTGTTTTTGTTTCTTTTTGCGTATAAATGGGAGATGGGGATACTTATCGGGAATCGGTTTTTCAAACTACTAATAATAAGAACACGCACTTAACTTGGGATGTGTCGGTAGGCTCAGCCTTGAGAATGAAAGGGCAGTTTGATAGTTGGTTTTTATCGATAAATATGATTTTTAGTGGGAAACTTGAAGTCTGTATAAAATACGAGACGAAAGGTCTGCCATAATCAAGCCTCATTTTTAGTTTGATTGTAGAAAATTATGAATTTTATAGAAATATGAATACACTATTTTACGATGCTTGGGTAGGTTTAAACGTTAAAGTATACCGTGTAGCCGGTGATATAAACTTAAAATCTTACACTTCTAGTTTTAGTGCTTAACACTTCATAGGCGTATGGTTTTATAGCCTTAAATCCTGTATTGATGGGATGTCTTGGGTTCGGAAACCACGGGTCTTTTTACGGTTGTTCATGTGGGTATCTTCATATATTTAAATAAATAAAAGCTTTTAAGCATAAACCCGTAGTTTACTGCCATTGCACTCACTTACATCAATTACAGTGAAGTAAAATCTTTATGATCCAGTAATCATCCCGCTGTTAGTCATACGTGGTCCTCTTACTTGCGTCCCATACCATTAAGAACATGATCAACTAGAGACACGACGTATGTAAACCGACAGATGGAAACTTGTAAAATCACGTGTGGTAATGGGTTCGAGGTGTTGCTTGATAACGGGGATATGTCATGTAGTGGGGAACACTTGCTAGATAGTTGAATAATCGAACCTTAATCGTATCTAATGGCTGCTTTGGGATACTTTGATGTTTAAATTTAGGTGGATAAACAATATCTTTGATCGTCTTAGCTGTTCATGAAAAATGTGCAACAATGTTTTAATCTGCTATTATGAGGTTTAAATCAAGTTGGGGTGGTTTGATCGGGTAAAATCTAAAATAAAGCGGGTCTTGACTGTGGGTTCCACTAGATTATATACATATACATAATAATAATAATAGTTGGATATTACTTGTCCCGGTAAAGACAAAGGCATGGGTTTAAGTGGACAACAATATCGGGGATCGCAGTTTTTGCGTTGTTCTAAATTTTTAAGATAACCTATATGTTTTTAAGACAGTATTTCTCCGATTCTGATCCCGTTGCCATGAGACTTTTTCAGGGACGAAAAAAAAGATTAAGTATGGGGATATTTGATATAACGTTTATTATACATTAATCTCGTGTACATTTTATTTAATATTTTATTAATTTAGTTTGGTTTCTCGTAAGATTTGTATACTACTAACATGGTTTTATGTTTTAGGTTTCGGGTTGAATTCCAGTGAAAAGAGGGCGAAAAACGAGCAACAACAAGCCAAAACGGAGAGCCAGACCGAACCAGGATTGAACCGAACCATACAAGGATGGACCAGGCTCCCCCCCCCCTAGCCGGAGCATCGCGTGGCCAAGGGGAGGTTGCCCGTCGCGCGGCGCGGCGTGATGATGTTCCAGAACTTTTGTTTCGTTGGCCGACTTAACTTATTTTGGACCCCTGTTGCCTATAAAAAACTCACCATTAAGCATACCTTGATGTCCAGACGAATTTGGTGGGTTTCGAGGAGTCCGAGACGAGTTTCCGGCAGCTTTGTAGTCAAATAATCAACTGGTGTTGCGCGTATTGGTTGAAGGCGAAAGGACACAGGTTTTATCTTTTATTTCTTTCGTTTTCATTATTTTATCATCATGAATTCTTATTTGTTTGATTTGCTTACACCTAAGATGCTAGGCTAAATTATATGAACTGCCTACGTTATGATGAACTTATTTTGATGTTTTGATTTGACTTTGGGATTGTTTATTGTTATGGTTTTATGGTTTAGTAAAAGATTTATTTATAATTAATTGATGCGTATGAATGCTTAGGATTGTTTGATGAGTTTTATTCCATAGTTTTCCTTGATTATTGTTTGTCATTATATGATAGGATTGCTATTAGGTCAATTACTTTGTGTTTTTGACTATTTTATGATTGATGTCATGATAAGATCATAGGAATAATATTGTCAAATAAACCTAAGTGTGCTGCTAACCTAAAATCTGTAAAGTGCTAAGTTATTGATAAGGCGGTGCTCGAATTCCAGAATCTTCCATGTTAACCGTCTTAACCTATTTTTGGACCCCTTTTGCCTATAAAAGACCCCTAAACTCACCATTAATCATACCTTAATCTTCCATCCGAATTTGGTGAGTTCCGAGGCGACCGAGAAGAGATTTCAGCAGCTTTGGAGTCGGAGAATCAGCTGGTGTTGCGCATATTGGTTGAAGGCGAAGAACACGAGTTCTATCTGTTATTTCTTTCGTTTTCATTATTTTATCGCCATGAATTCTTATATGTTTGTTTCGTTTAATTTTAAGATGCTAGGCTAAATTGCATGAACTGCCTAGGCTTATGATGAACTTATCTTGATGTTTTGATTTGATTTGGGATTTATTTACGTTATGGTTTTTATAATTTTGTAACAGATTGTCTATAATTAATTGATGCGTATGGATGCTTAGGATTGTTTGATGAGTTTTATTCCATAGTTTTCCTTGATTATTGTTTGCCATATGATAGGATTGCTATTAGGTCAATTACTTTGTGTTCTTGATTATTTGATGATTTGATTTCGCGATAAGATCATAGGAATAATATTGTTAAATAAACCTAAGTGTGCTGCTAACCTAAAATCTGTAAAGTGCTAGGTTATTGATAAGTCTTTACTATTTAATCTTGCTAGATTTAGTCCTTCGTAAGGAGTCCGTCTAGGATTGATTATTTATTATTGTTTATCAAATCAATTAAGTATAGTAAATTGCTTTTGATTTCCGCACTGTAAGGTAGGATTTCGTATAAAGGAACTAAATTATAAACAATTAGGTGACCGTAAGCGAATTTGATTTTTAATATTGGTGTGCGTTAAAATTTGTTAGAAATCCACAGGTTTTCTCTTGAGAAGGGTCATGGGTACTATTCGGGTTTTCTTTTAAGTGTCTATTTTACGATCCCGGTCCATAACTAAATATTTTCCCGAGTCAAGTCATTACTGAAATTTAGGGGATTCTAGCCTAGGTAGTTTTCTCATCATCATCTTATTTTAATAACAAACTTTGCTTCCGTTTAAATTACTTGTTTTCTTAATTAGTTTTTAATTATAGTATTAAATTAGTATTTTAAATAAAAATCCCCCAAACAAATACAAATAATAAGTCGTGTCTTGTAGTCGAGTCTAATTAGCTAATAAACATAATTTAAAGAATCTCGTGGGTTCAATATCCGGACTTACTTAGCTTTACTAGAGTCGATCGGTTCACTTGCCGGTTAATAGTTTAGTCGAGTTTTAGAGAGTCTAAAGTATTACTTAGTGTTTATCTTTAGTTAATTTAGTTAATAAATATTAAACTACTTCAAGCACATCACCTACCTACATACATCCATACGTACATACGTAACTACATACCTACATACATTGCATACATACATGTTACCTACACAAACATAATGAAAAACATGTAGACTCGTTATGTCTATGTTAGTGCTATTCATGATACACAAAATAGTTTACCACTAACAACCAGTTGGTATAAAAAACAGAAATTTAAATAATTTTGGGGCACGGATGTTAACAGTCTGTCTTCATTATAGAATCCAAAAACAAAGAAATGCATCGTAATTAATGTGAACATAATTTAAAATGTGCAGTGTACTTCGCCTTAAACTCACAAAACACCTTCTGCTTCGCTGACTCCACTCCAAGACGACAACCACAATCACAGTCTGTCTTCTCCATGAACGTTTCCATAGCCTCATTGTAAACAGCCCCGACGTGGCATAATTAGCTTTTGTTGCACATTTAAGTTTCATCCATCTAGTTGCTAACCTCTCAAATTTATCCGCCTTCTGATGACTAATAATTCATAGGTAGCCGACAAACTATTCCTTCTGCAACCCAACACACATGATTTACTTTTACAATATATACATTATAACTACATAACTAAACGTTACATATCATATGGATTTGGCAGCTACTTACGAGCTATGTCACTCTCCTCGTGCAAACAGAGCCGGCGGCCGAAGCCCCGGTGAATAGCCCAATGTATTCATCATCTCTCGCTTTATTTGCTGTCGATTTATGCTGCTTTCTTGATGTATCAACATTGTCTAGAACATCGACTAAAAATTCTTTAAATCAAAATATACCAAATAATAGTGATCATGCGACAAAATCGGGAAGAAAACCATATCATTTGGTCTTCATTCTGTTGTTTAAGCGTGTGACCAATATTGGCTTTCACAAAACCAACCTGCCTGATGAATGCAACCTTTGAATTCCAAATTATTTTCATTCTGTTGCAAGCATAAACAAACAACAAAGACACAAGGTCACCAAATTAGTACCTACAAACATCAACACAAACACCAACATACACCTTCAGTACTTAACCTACACCTACATATAACAACCTACAACAACACAAGGTGCATTACACAACTCCATACATAAACACACAAACTCGAATCATAAAACTCTAAACCTAACCCTACAATAGTATACTAGTCATAACATTCAATAGTCCCTTTAAATAATTATCTAAATGTTTTTCCAGATTAAATATTTGTACTTATTATACCATACATAATTTAATTAATAAATTAAGGAAACGACTTACAAGCTGAGTTTTTCCTAGAAAAAACGATACGGTGACGATTCAATCATACTTGCCGCTGCATCATTTAATACCATGGACCAACACGTAACGACATTGCTACTAAACTTCATAGAGAGCTGCAAGGTTTCATAAAGCTATCTGAGGCCTAACCTTCCTTCTTTTGTAAAAAAAAAAAAGATAGTCTCACTGCAATAATTTTAAATGCAATAATTTTAAAAAGTTTTCTTAAAAAATATTAACTTACAATAATTGACACATTCTAAAAAAACTTACAGTAAACTTCCTCCAATTCTATAAATGTATCTCCATACCTCATATTCAGATTTGTCTTCTTTTTGGCTAATATTAAATGTCTAGTAATTGATAATCCAGTAAGAATATCGACATTAGGTAATGGAGTGATTTCCAATTTGTTTTACTCAACCCTAATTAATATAATCATCCTAATGGGTACATGAGCACAAAAAGAATGTTTAAAATTAAAATTGATATAAAGAACTTGAATGAAACCTTAATTTACTGATATTGAACAGATGCATCATCATGTTGCGGTGAAAATCCTCACATTCAGACTTCATCAAAATCGAGCTTGATTTAGGGCAAAATAATATTAGGCATAACATTCGACTGGTGAATATTATCATTCACAAACAATCTGCAATAGATATCGAATTAGGGTATTCTGTTGCTAGAAATCTGGGTTTGTGAAGAATAGATGTATTTGTTCTTGAACGGTGATGATATTTGAAACAGTCGAACCATAAAAAGTTACCAAATATAATATTAAAATAGATTACAAATATACCCTTGTATATAATTAAAATAAAAAATTAAAAGAAAATTTATAATTGGTTATAATCACTTCATACTTCTTAAATGAACCAATACATACATATATACATATATATATATATATGGGGCGTCCCTCACCATACATAAATAAAAGGTTTAAAGACTATCACCATAAAAGGGCATTATAAGTTAGAGCTTCAATGTTTCCAGTGCCCAAGTGACATTTTGAACGGCCTTTAATGCTCCCACCATAAGGAAGCACCTAACCAATAAATATGCATAGTAGGCTTGGGGCAATTAAGCCTACAAGCTTATTAAGGGTTTATTAATGTATGGCCATATTCTATTGTGTTATTTTTTCCCTTGTAAATATCCATCTCCCGTTTTTAGCATACTGTAGACGCTAAACGACTGAGTAATTCACAAGTGGTCACCAGGCACCACACAAATGTCCCGACAAGACAGCCACTTGTTTAGAGAGAAGTAACGCATATATAGAGAGAGAATTGAAGAAGTAATTAATTATTAAAGATGAGTGAGAGAAGGATCGGAGTTGCGGTAGATTTCTCGGTGGGCAGCGTTGCAATGGGCAATCGACAAGGTCCTTATCCTCCTCACCATCCGCCCTGATGTTTACGATCAAACCGAGGTCCAGCTCTGGGAAGCCACCGGCTCTCGTACGTATATTGCTTCTACCATCTAGGGGTGCTCTTCAGCTTATTTATTCGGGTCGTTTGGGTCGGGTTGTTCGGGTTTGAGCTCAAAACAAATGGACCCAAGAACCGACCCAAATAAGTTCGGTTTGTTTCGGGTTTCGGGTTATACGGTTCGGGTAAATTCGGGTTGGGTTTCAGGTTTAACAAATTAAAAAAATCCACCTTTAATAATATCATAAATTAAAAAACCATATTCCAAGTCGTTATAAAATGATAATATACAGCCATATTCAACAATAACGCGCATATATTATTTAGCAAAATATGAAATTTATCATACAAGAATGCATTAAACGAGATGAATGAGTGTTATAGCTTGTGGATTAATACTTGTATAGATTGAAGAAACATGCTCAATAAATACTGGTTTAAATACTATACTATTTAAGTTTTTGAATTGAAGATACATTCTCTGCATGCTTTATGGTCATTAATACACTGGGATATGATAGATCCAATATTAATTGGAGTCTTGATAACAACCAAATAAGAATACATAAGGTTACTGTGCTACTTCACCGCTAAACTACTCAATAAAATTAGGGATACATGCATCGATGTATTATACTTCGGGTTATTCGGGTCAACCCGAATCTGGGTATTTCAACCCAAATACCGACCAGAATATTTTATCTCGGGTTCGGGTTAGGAGTTTAATCGGTTCGGGTGAATTCGGGTTGGGTTATTTGGGTCTCGGGTCGCTTCGGTTCGGGTTTGTTATTCGGGTACGGTTAAAAAACACACCCCTACTACTATCATATGCATTAAGTGTGCCTCCATAGTATATTCATTCAATATTGTCCATTTTCAGCTTTGATCCCCTTGGCTGAGCTTAAGGACCCCAGTATCATGAAGAAATACGGGACTACACCTGATGCGGAAACACTAGATGTCGTTAGCTTGGCCGCCACACAAAAAGAGGTGACTAGGTTTTCCCTCCTATTCTCATATGTAAACGGGCGTTAAACCTATAATTGTGGTCGGTTGTAGGTTGTTGTTCTCATGAAAATATTTTGGGGAGATCCCCGAGAGAAACTATGTGAGGCCGTTGATAGTATTCCAATAGACTATCTCGTTATAGGGAACCGAGGGCTTGGCAAGTTGAACAGGTAATCTATCTTTCTTTATCTTTATGCGCTTTGAAAGTGATTATGTGATATTAAATAGTTGTAGATAGTTAATGTTGTTTGAAGTTGTAATATGCTGAAAATCTATAAATACTTGTAACCAAAGAAACTGTTTTATAGCCACTGTGCAAGTCTTAACCGTTGTCGGTCCCATATTTGCAGGGCTATTATGGGCAGTGTGAGCAACTATGTCGTGAATCAGAGTTCTTGCCCGGTGACGGTCGTGAAGCATGCTTGATGTCATCAAAGTCTACCAAGTTTGTAGTGAATAATCCCTTATGTGGAGTTACTTACTTGTCTTGGAACTAAAACATTTGATAACTGCATTTCAAGGGTGTACACCTTTATAACTTCAGTGTTTGTCCATGGTTGGATTCAATTTTACTTTGGAATATTTCTTGTGATTTCTAGATCAACAGGTAAGATAGTATCTCTATTTGTTGTTTAGAATTTGGTCGTGTATTCTTGTCTGCATAACCACAACTAACTGACTAAGAGTGTTCATTGTTCGGTTTAAGAATCCAAAGGGTTGGTTTTCTATAAGAATCTAGTCGGGTGGCTTTAAAACTTTCAAAGTGTACCAAACGACTTTGAATTGCAGTTTAGGCTGACTAAAAACCTGACAGTAAAGACTAGGCTTCAAAAGTCTTCAAAGTGTATCAAACACTTCCATCTAAAACCGCTAAACTGTACAACCGAACTGTTAAACCGTAAAACCATGATTAACAGTCGATTTGGCCGACACAATCAACCATCCGGATGGTTCGGTGCATAAATTTTACCAAAGTAAAATTTCGTCTGAACCGGTTGGACCGGACCATGAACAACCTTGTACCTAGACTTGCGAGTTGGGCTTAGTATTGAATTGGATTTTGGGAAGGGGAGTGCTTGGTTCTGTTCGTTTGGGTTTCGGTGTTTGACAAGTTTGTTTCAGGTCAGGTATTACCGGGTTGAAAGTGGTTTCAGATCATGGTATGGAACTTATATATAACTGGCAGGTAACATCGGATATGAAATCGATTTCTAGCAAGACCATGTTCCGGTTCAAGACTAGGTTATTTTGTGCACCTCTAATCCAATGTGCCATTTATTTGCAGCCTCTGGTAGACTTGTAGTTGTTACTTATGACCAGAGTCAAGCTTCCATCTTATTTCTGATTTTTTTTTATTTATTATTATAAAAGCAAACCGTGAAACCATAAAGAAGCCAAATTGTTGGAAACATAATGGATTATCAGAAATTGTTGGAAACACTCTTTGATGGTGTTCTTAAAAGATCAGTATAAACGATTGATATCTCTTAAAAATGCTCACTCAGGCATTAGGGGTTGTTTCAAAAAGATGTTTAAAAAGACCAATAATTTGGGATACCAACCATCTGGTCTAAAAACTGTTGACCAGACTCTAAATCAGTAACCACTGATCAGTAACTTGGTTAGATTCTGTCGGTTACCTCACCGTATAGATCACTGATAACGGGACTAACAGAACCGAACCATAGCTTCAACTTTTAAAATCAAAGAGCATAATTATACAAAACAAAAGTACTCCCTCTAAGCCAACTTATCAAAAGATACAACTTCCAATACACAAGAAACAAGTCACAATAACATTAAACGCCTGGACCATCGACTGTTGCTGAGATATATACCTATATATACTAAAACATTTTCTCATGTACAATATTATTACTCCTGTCATTAAGTCAAATCATAATCGAAACATAACGACAGATAACTGAAAAGATAATAAGCCAAACCATAAGCAAATAATTTCAAATTTCAAGATTCATCCATGAAAACTGCACCATGTCCACTTGCTTTCATGAACTTCTTCAACAAAAGCACCATAATAGCAATAGTAAGTCCAACAGCCGCCCACGTAAACAACCGGTCATCAGCAGGTTTCTGAACCCTCACCACCTGCTGCTGACGTGGCTCCACTGTATGTACAGAAGATGACGCAGCAGGTACAACATTGGCTACCTGCTTTGACACATTTGCCACTTCAGGTTCTGTAACTTCTTCACCGACAATTTCATGGTTTTCCTCAACCTCTTGTTCTACATGTTCAGTTATCTCAGTGATAGTATCTTGAGGGCTCACAGGAGCTTCTTCACCTGCCGCCACGTCACTGGCATCAGGTGCTGGCGGCTCTGAAGCGTCTTCAGAACTCGGTTGAGGGACTGGAGGCGCCTTGCTGATCATATATTCATGAATCTGAATAATCACAAGGTGTTAACAAACAATTCTTGAAAAAGTAGGCAACTTTGAATAATATTTGCAAGGGCAAATACTTAAAAAAAATAATAAAAAAATAAAAAAAAAAACAAAAAAAAACCAGCACAGTTTCTGTAATTTTCTCGTAAAACATACTTTCTGTGTTTCCTTGTAAAAATCCCTTAACAATATATTGCACATTAAAAACCAACATATTTTCTGTTTTTATCATTAAAGTCCCTTAACATGTTAAATTTGAAAAATATATCTCTTAATTATGATTGAATGAAAAGATTATATGACAAATTACCTTATAATTGCGATAAACAATTTGTTTAGAACATTTTAATGATTTTATATTTACACAAATCATTTTAAATGTTTTTAGTTTTTTTATTTTATTTTGAGTTACGTCATCCAAGCTCATATATTTTGATTATATTTATTTAAAAAAATTATTTTGTTATAATTAACTTATTAAATTAAAAAATGGAGAAGAAGAAGAAGAAACAAACATTGAACATTTGAACCGACTTTCCTTTCCACGTGGATTGTAAAAAGATTCACCAGTTTGTGTAAATGTAGCATAAGGGACATTAATGTGTAAAAAAAAGTTAAAGAGACTTTTATGAAAGGAGAAAGAAAGTAAATTGTTTTTTATGTGCAAAAAATTGTTAAGGGACAATATGAGAAAATACTTAAGGTATGTTGGCTTTTATAGTATTTGACATATTTGTGACTAAAAAGTTAAATAAGAGTGATTAAAAGAAGACCTCATCAATGAGCTTTTGACGATCCGGGGTACCAAATTTAGGGGCAGCTTCACGTGACTTAACGGCAAGAACACGCCTTTCGTCTTTCTTATAATCCAATGAGCCCAGCGCGCCATTCGGGTTGGTGGGCATAAATGCAATAAGTGCTGTTAAAGCAGTTCGAACTGCAAGAGAAACATATGTCAGTTATAATAAACATAAAATAATCATTTACACAAGAAAGAATAGATAAGAAATACTATTTACCACTCCACGATGGCTGCCAATGCTCAGGATGGTGATTTGAGATGCTTAAACATATCTTGGTTTGAGTTTCAAAGCGTCCATTCGGCTGTAACAATAATGATTAGGTTAATCAGGTATACAATAAAAAAATCAACAGGTTAAGAACAAAATAATACCGTCAACAGCATAAATGATGGTGGTTTGAACGGGTACTCTGAAGGCAACTGAATTCTACCGTGATAAATTCCTCCTTCAAATTCAGTATCACTCGGTCCCCTAATCGCAAATTGCCATTCAAATATATTTTCCTAAAAAATCAATGCATAACCGAATTAGTAGCCGATAATACTTCACCTTTAGCTTATAAAACAAAACATTCATATCATACTCCTTAAGACATTCATGTTATTAGTAGTTTCTATTTAACAACATGGCATCTTAATATAACATTTTCATTGAATGGTGAAAGAGAAGCTAATTATACCTGATTTGAAGAACTCTCAGTTTAATATAGAAATTTAAACGAATGTGTTGATAAACACAAAAAAAATAAAAATTGGAATCAGTTTTTTTTAACTCTCTGATTTCGTTTCGTTGTATATTTCACATAACCGAAACAATCATCGACAAAATTTGAAGTAAAACCCAATTTTTATGGTCAAAAGTCAAAAAAAACCCGAATGTTGACTTTTACACAAATTCAGACCAATTCAACATCGACCCAGATATTATTGATGAGTAATAAATCAAACCCAGATGTAATTAACCAAATCATAGACTTTTGATCAAAACCTAATAAGAAAATTGAAGCGCAATTGTTAAGAGATGTAAAGAATGAATTACCTCAAGAGGGAGGCTCATGAAATCATCAGAGGGGTTGGATTGCATCTCTTTGACCTCCTGAAGAATCCTCTTGACGGATGGATTCTTCATGTTGTACTTGTCACCCATGTTTGAGTTTGAGTTTCAGATTCAAGAATCAAGATCGAAGAATATTGGTTTGATTGAAATTGAATTGGGGAAAACTGGTTTTCAAGGAAGGTGCTATCTCATGACGTGGTATTTCTACGTGGCGGGTTTTCAGTGGTTGATATGGCTCAAGAGGAGGGTGTTTGGTACTTGGTTTTCGAGACAACCAATTAATCATGATTTCATTTTTAAATTGTAATACGTGAAATGAATTAAGAATATATTTGGTTGTAGTTATGAAATGAGTTATTACGTTATGTTGTTTGGTATTTAAAAAAAATGGTATAAATGAAATAAAAATAATAAAAATACTTCTATCAAAAAATATTTTTTTTACAAAAAAAGAAAACCGCAATGGCGATGGTGGTGTTAGCTCCGGTGGCGAAAATGGTGGTGTCGGTGGCGACGGTGGTGGTGGGCGGTGGTTGAGGTGGTGGTGGGGATGGCGGTGGTCAAGCGATGGTAGCACTGGTAGTGATGGCGATGGTAGGGCGGCGACGACGGTGGTGGCGGTGGCGGCGGCGGTAGTGACGGAGGTGGTGGCAACGACGACGGTGGCGGTTAGTTGGTGGTGGCAGCAATGGTAGTGGTGGTGGTCGTTGTTAGGTGGTGGTGTTGTTGAGAAAATAGGATGAATGAAAAAAAAGAAGGGGGTGGGAAGGAATGATTTTGATGGAATGGAATTCCATGTGTAATGAATGATTCTATTCCATTGAGCAACCAAACACCACATTTTCTATTTTCATGTAATGAATTATTTCATTCCTACTATCATTCCTGCATACCAAACGCTACCTAATGTTCGGTATGAGAGAATGGAATAGAAAAAAGAATTAAATGAATCATTGTCATTCCATTATCATGTTTGGTTACCATGTAGAAATGGAATGATCAATCACTTTATTTTTATTATTATTAATATTTTATTAGTAATAAAAATAAAAAAAATAAATAATAATATGAATATTCATAATAACTAATTTTTAGGACCCTCACGCTACAACAAGATCGTTAAACCGAATAAAAATAATCGTAACAATGTTGAATCACGTATATGCTTTGTGAAATGTTAACTCGTCAAATTTAAAATAATAGTATTGATAGTGTAGTAATAGTTCAAATGTAATTATAGTTATATTATTACATACAAAACAATAATGATAATTATATAATAATAATTATAAGTGAAAAATAATAATAATCGTAATATAATTATAAGTACAATATAATAAATATAAAAGTAATAACAATTGTTGATTCTATTGACTTTTTCATTCTTTGAAGAATGAAGAAAAACACTCATACCCAAAATAATGAAAATCCTAAAAATGAAAATAGTTTCATTCCTTATGAAATAATATATTCCATTCATGCATGGTAAACAAACATGTTTTTTTTTCCATACCTTTGAAATGACCCATTACATTCCTCATTTCATTCCTTCATACCAGACACTATCTAAGAGCATTACTAGTCGGTTCTCTAAAAATATGCGAGGGGGATTTGTAAATTATATGATATGGTTATAAGATGTTGCGAGTATAGCAGATAGAAAATGTTATATGAAAAAGTTAAATTGGGGGTTTTACTTTTCATACCGTATAATTTTTTAATATTTTCTAAAATTGGTTGTGAGTTGATGAAAAAGAAAAGATAATGATAAAAGTATAAAAAGTATTATTTAAGTAAACAAAAGAAAGAGAAAAGAGTAATTTTTAGTATAATTATATTATATATAGATATACGGTAGTGAATGAGTTGGGAATGCTCTAAGTTTTGAAATTGTTTTGATAATTTTATTCAAAAAATATTATGTTCCAATCAGTTCACTAAAGTTTTTTTTTGCTCCAATGCTAGATATTTTACCTGTATAGTAGGTTATCTAAGTTTTTATTAATAATTTGGCATTGCATAATATTTTTTTTAATTAAAAAAATTAATAAAAATTAAGAAAATAATATTTAAATTGCGAAACCTTGCAAAAGTTGCAAAAAAGCATATGAAAAATTGCAAAAACTTACAATATAATTAACATGTTCCTTTTTATTTTTTTTGTATCAAAACAATTAATAATTCTACTATTAAATGTTTTAATATCACCTAATTATCTTTTTGAAAATTTTCTAAAAAAGGGTGATGTATTATTAAAAAAACTGTAACTTAATTTTTTCTACTTTTTCCCCCATTTTTCTCAATTTAAAAATTATTTTTCTCAATTTTTACTAAGTTTTTCAATTTAAAAAAAAAATACTTTGCAGTGTTAAACTATTTAAAAATTTTAAAAAAAACCTAGATAACCCGCTATCTAGGTAAAATATATATGATTGGAACAAAAAGGAAACTTTAATGACCTGATTGAAACAAAATTTTTTATGAGTGACCTAATTGGAACAATTTCAAAACTGGGATAATATTCTATAGAGAATCCCCTTGTGAAACTAATTAAAGATTTGGTTTTACGGTCAGTCTTATGTTTTAGATTTGTTTAGGCGGCTTCAGTCTTTTTAAACCGTAGTGAATAGTACCCGAAAACCTGCAACAATCAAATCAACACCGTACCTTGTACTCCGTAGATAGGGCTATCTGTTGCTGATTGTGTCAAAGCTGAATTATTGAGCCTTCCGGCTCCCCTCTTTCTCTCTATTATATCACAAACATAACACACATCACACACAACACAAAAACATACCTATACCCAAGTAGAAAAAAATAAGTTATATTTTTACGTGGTATTTTCATCGTATACCAAAAAAATGCCATGGTTTGATCATTTGTTTCCAGACTCAAACGAGGAACAGTCAGGTTGTGCATATAACAATTAGTCGGAGCAGTCGGGCTTACCAAATTTGGATGTACTTCCAGACCTAAACCAGGAGTCAGGCTATGCATATAACGAGCAGTCGGGTGATGCTAGATTGTCGCTATCTAGTCAAAAGTATTAAAATTAATGTTTCTAATCACCTAAGCAAGCTAGGGTAAGTAGGGTGTCAAACCACGAGGAGTATGTGGTCAGTGCAATGTGAAACTGATTCCTAACATTATGAAGTGACTTAAAAGTGCTGATCACACTAGCAATTGATTTGGTATAATCGTTAACAAGTAATTCAGCAAAGATTCAATCAATAAATAAAGCAAATCACACATGCGAATCCAAATAAGCAATTAACAGTAGTCTCATGCAACCTAACAGATTAATTATCCTAAGTCAACTAAAGATTGTTTAACGAGCTAATCCGTAGGTATCAACAATCGCTAACACACGACACTGGTTATCAAACGGTCCCTGCTAGTGTGACTCAACTAAGGACAATTGTATGCTTTCTTGTAATTAACTAGCCAACACAACCCTACGAGAAATTATTATAGCAACCGAAAAACTAATCATTCTGATCGAAAAAAACCTAAATCGACTGAATGCACGGACATACTAAACATCAATACTCATAGATTAACAAAAGATAATTGCAATTAGTTGTTCTAGTACATGAGTAAACTACTGAAAAATTACAAACTTTACATCCCGGGTATGATTCGAGAGGACTAACCGCAATTCGTCATCTCTCGGTCTTTGATTTTGATGATATGGACCATATATATGGCATAGAGATGAATGAGAATGATGGTATACTCCCTTGCTGCTCTCAAAATGCTCTGGTAACTGCTTAATGACGATTAGGGTCGTCAAAATGAAATATAATAAAAGCCCTAATCTTTCCCGTCCGTGGGACACATCGCGTATCGCAATAGGTCTTCTTTCTGGTCCATCGCGTATCGCGATGGACCAAAAGTCAACATTATTAAAATATTAAATGTACGTAATGCCCTCTCTTCACACTCCATCGCGTAGCGCGATTGGTGGCTTCACCAAATGAACCATTTTTCCTTTTCGTTTTGCGTGCTGTACATCCCGGGTCTTTATCCCGTGCTCGTACAGGTCCAAATTAATCTCTTCAAGCACCTGTGACCTGAAATGCAATAAACACGTATGAAGTACCGAAATTCCTAAAATAAACGATTAAAACAACTAAAATAACAAACCGAGCTATATACAAACAGACCGAACATCACATCCCCACACTTATCTTTTGCTTGCCCTCAAGCAAAACTCTAAAGCAAACATTAACCTCCATCATAGGTATATCAATTATCACCATTAATACTAGCAATGTATAAGGTTATACCCAGTTTCCCAAACTGACACTTTCTCGGTTGACAACCCACAAATACAGTTAATGCTACAATAAAACTATAGAATCGCCCAGACAAGTGTACTTTGTTTCCAGTTAAGGCATACATGTTCATACCCCTCACACTATCAACATTCCACTCGGTTTAATATCTGGACTAGCAAAAGATGTGCCAGTATATGTCTCTGCCTTCAAATACCAAGTATGAGTTAAAACTGAATATGCTTGCAGGTCAGTCTTATTTCCACCAATTACCCACCGGTTACATAAAGACTCGGACTAAGGGTTTTGCTGAGGATTAGGTTTGGGTGCGGATTAGGCATATTTGGTGACTAAGGTGGATGAAACCCGGCTATACAACCCAATAAATAGATAAACTTAAATACAAACGAACTACTCAGCACTATAGATTGCTATTTACAATTGAATACAAACACTGATAACTCTTTTTGCTTTTTCTGATTTTCTTTTTTTAACTAAACATCAATACTGAAACATACTTACAACTCTGATAGTCACATATTTACATACTGCTTTGACTATATACAACTCGATAGGAAACTGGAGTTCATCACATGGTAAAAATACAAGTAAAGGCCAAGGCTGAATCAGTGTGCAATGTAGGTTTAGTAAATGGAAAGGAATAAGGTCCAAATAGGCTCCTAAAGGATAATGTCGGTTAAGAAATTTTATTTAGTGGGGAATATGTACGGAAATGGGTTTTCTAAAGTCCTAATCTCTATACAGGTGGTGGTACTAAGATCTCGATAAACATATAACAAGCAAGTTCTAGTTCTGTAAAACATACCGGTTTCCCTCAAATAATGATAAGACATGTTTTATATCTATTATATAATATGTGTATTAAGTATAGGTAATCTCACAATATGTATGGAAATAAGGGCTGCTGATATGAAACATGTATACCTGTCCCCTTGGCTCATTATCTCTGCCTAAACGATTCCATTTTCAACTTCTCATTTTGAAAAAAAATTTCGGGAAAACTATCGAGAAGTTGAAAAACCAGCCTTGACCAAAAACCTATAGCTTGGCATTGATGTGCCTAAAAGTGGTATATAAAAAGAATGCTATTAATCAACCTAGCACAACGAGTAATAAAAACCTAGAATACCCTAAACCAAACCACTAGCAACAGGCAAGTGAACCTATCGGGTGTAGATAGCTATGGGAAGTCCGGGAATATCGAACCCTAGAGACACTAATTAAATTAACGAACTTAGATTCTAAAAGCTAATTAAATTAATAATAAAGAAAAAGATTATTTTTTTATTTTTATTTATTTTATTATAAAACTAATTATTACTTAGACTAATTTAACCTAATAAATTAAACTTAAAATTCTAAGACTTAGACGAAAACACTAATGAGAAAGGCGTTATCTAGGCAAGGAATCCGAATTGTGATGACTTGGGCATTTATCGGTTACGGGAAAATGCTACTGGAACCGGAATCTAAAAATATGAACCCTAGGAAACCTAATGGATCTCTAATCACTCTCAAGGTGTCACCTAAGAGGAAATCCTAAAGATCATGTAAAAGCACCGGCTTATTGGCTCACCTGTCAGTTCACCAATTATGATTAATTACCCTAAAAATAGCTAACCCGTCGGTTTCACTATCTCAATGCACCTAAGTACACGGAGTGGTCTAGAAGAGATTTAAAGGACACGGGTAAATAATGAAACTAAGGAAAACTAGGCAAACTTCCTGTCAGACGGTTTAACCTAAAACCCTAATAACAAAGACAAACCCGACAACTTATCACCCGTCGAATACCTAAGCAAGTAAGAATATAAACTTCTAATAATATGCTAAAAATCAGTTTCTATGGTGAATGAGCTCAATAAACCATAAACAAGTTGCAAACACACAGTAAACAACCCTAACATGCACCTATAATCGAAAGACATTCAATCAAGCGACATGTGAGACATTCATTCAAGCATAAATCAAAAGTAAATAAGCATAAATAACATCCAACAAATCTGATCAAAACTTTTAATTAATTAAAACCCAATAAACAATTCCCGAAAACCGTTTAAACCCTTAATCAATCGCAAAACATCAATCCGAACCTAGATAACTAAAAAGGTTTAGCCAAGAATCATGCTCAAAGACAAAACAAAATAATATTTTGGTGCAACTAGATTCATAATAAAAAGTAATAAATATAAACCAAAGAAACCGTGTTTAGATGAGTAGGTATGAACCCGAAACACAAAATTCCTTCTGTTTTCTTCTTGCGTTGACTTTTGACTCTGGCTGCTTTGCTTTTATCTTTCTGCTTTCCAACTACCAAAAGAAAGTTAATTGGAAATAATGATTTTTCCTTCTAATGTTTTCTGCCCCAACTCACGTGCCCCTTCAATCAACAAATCAACAAAAGTATATCTCCAAGAGTGGCGGCTGCTAGGTCTTGTTATATCAACATATATGGCGGTTCCTAGCTCCCCTGACTCATGCTCAACGAAAACTTTATATTAACATCTTGTCCAAACGTCGTGGGCCTTGCCCAATTACAAGATTTAACAAGTTAGACATAGCTTTTTTTGTTATAATAATAATAATAATAATAATAATAATAATAATAATAAAAGAGACTACGTATGTTTGTTTTTTCTATTTTCTTATTTTATTTATTTTTTCTTTTTTTTCTTTTTTGAAAATACTAATTAGTATAATATATGATATGCTCGACTCTTTATTTGTCGGTTTCAAGTTTAGTAAAAGTGTTCCATTTTAGTTCGTTGTCTCTTGAAACTATTAAACTCACACATGAACCAAATATTAATAATATTCAATAAAAACTTGGCTCAAAAGCCTTAAAAGTATAGGGAAATATATAATAATATGTATAATTGAGACCACATCAAATATCCCCACACTTAAATCTTTTTCGTTCCTGAAAAAGCTATTTGCAATGGAATCATAATCGGAAAAACTGGTATTCAAAACATTTAGGTTATCTTAATTAATAATAGATAAACGCAAAAACCGCGATTGCCGATATTGTTGTCCACTTAAACCCAGCCACCAACCTATCAAGCCCCCCATCATATTCAGTGATTAAGTTCAAGTGATATCAACAAACCTATAGGTCTCACGCCTACAGAGTTACAGATCCACTTACCCCCATCTCAAGTATAATCAAGACAATATAAAACAGGGTTGAAGCAGACTGATTCAATCTATCACCGTAAGCTAAAAACCCTTTAATGGTAAGAAGAAAATGCACTTAGGTGGAATTCAGATGGATGAATGGTCAAATGAGGTCGTACGAGTAATTCCTAAACCTAAAACTATATTAGCGGATTTCTGCCCAACATTGTTTCACTCGAGCTGCAACCTATTATATGACGGTCATAGGCCTCCACCCTTAGTATTTCCTAAAAATATTTATTGACTAAGAACTTTCGAGCCCCAATAGTGTATCCTCAGAGTCATCATCCCCTTGGTAACACGTAAGCTCTCGGCCCCGTCTAATATGTGCCTTTTGGCCTCTTTTTCTATTACTTTAGATTTTTTTTTGAATGCTTCTTTGGCCTTTGCATAACTTTCTCATTCACTTTACTTTCAGTATTTACACATATTTGACGTTCGTGCAACAAAATTTTGTGCTCTTAGGCATATTTTACCTAAATATATAACTATTTTTCTAAGCTCGCATAAAATTTGGGCATGGCCGGGCGCCACCATTTGTTATTTACTTCCATAAAACAGAGTGGCGTGCTAATTTTAAGTGCATGTAATTCTCACCATCTCAAGGTTTAAAGATTAAGGTAATACTCACTATACAATATCAAATTTTCAGCTTCACTATCCCCCCTCAAGATGAGAACCCACAAGGTTTATGATTATTAGGTAAATTAATAATAATCAGGGAAACCTTTCAAGGCTAGTTGGGCCTACCGACACATCCCAAATTAAGTATGCTTTCTATTTTTTTTATATCTCATACATATTAGTAGTTTTAAAAACCAATCCCCAACTATCATTTTCCATTTTGTCGCAAAATATACAATTCAAGGGACATAATTTTTTTTATTTTTTTTTGTTTTTTTATATTTTTTATATAAATATAAATATTTACATATATTTTTTTTATTATTATTATTTTTTTAACTACCTAAAAAAACGCCAGTTTCCCATCCCCACACTTAAATTTCACATTGTCCTAAATGTGAGACAGGAAAAGGACAAAAATAAAGAAGAAATAAAATAAAATAAAGCAAAGCATAAAGAAAATGGAACAGACTCCCCTGGTAATATGGCAGCGATCTTCATGAGTAATGTTCCACTAAGGCGACCGTATAGCATTTTATTCGCGGCCGCAGCTTTTGGGTCCCCTCTACAATCAAATAAGCTCGGAATGCCCTCGTCCGAATGGAGATTGAGTACGAACGTTAGCATCCAAACCTGCAAAACAAAGCTCAAAGCACCTAAAGCAGACATCAAACAGACTCTAAAACTTAAAACTGACTCAAAATACAAAAATAAAAGAAAACAAATAAAAACATATACAAACTCTACACTCGGCATTACCCGAGTCCTATCCCTATCAAGCAATCAACCTAGGGATGTTGAGGAGAAACACGTCCTCCACAACCGAATCAACCGGCCCACCAATATAATGCTTCAACCTATGGCCGTTCACCTTCCATGCTCTTCCCTCCTGATCAACTAACTCAACCGCACCGTGCGGGAATGCCGCCTTCACCATATAGGGACCTACCCATCTCGATCTAAGCTTACCTGGAAATAACTTCAGACGGGAATTATAAATCAACACCTGATCCCCACACTTAAACTCTTTTATCTTTTTCAACTTCCTATCATGCAACGCCTTCGTACGCTCTTTGTAACTCCACAATCTCGCGTACGCCTCATCTCTCAGCTCCTCAACCTCATGAATTTGGAGATACCAGTTTTTTGCAGCTTGGGTCAGGTCAAGATTAATGGATCTCAACGCCCAATATGCTCTATGCTCTAACTCAACCGGTAGATGACACGCTTTCCTATAAACCATCCTAAAGGGTGTGGTCCCAATAGGCGTTTTAAACGCTGTGCGGAAAGCCCAAAGCGCATCATCCAACTTATTGGACCAGTCCTTTCGGTTTTTGCTGACAGTTTTCTCCAAAATACGCTTAACACCTCGGTTTGCGTTCTCCACTTGCCCGCTCGTCTGTGGGTGATAGGCGATGGACAACCCATGGGTGACCCCATACCATGCCAACGTCTTCTCCATCCAGGCATTGCAAAAGTGCGTGCCCCTATCGCTGATCAAGGCCTTGGGAGTACCAAACCGACAGAATCCCACTACAACTCGGGCGTCATTAGTGGAAAAGGCTTGAGCCTCAACCCACTTGGAAACGTAGTCGATAACCATGAGAATATATCGGTTCCCTCGAGAAGAAGGGAACGGAACCATGAAATCAATGCCCCAAACATCGAAAACCTCACAAACCTGAATAGGGTTTTGGGGCATCTCATTACGGGATGAGATATTACCACTATGCTGACATGCATCACACTGTCTGACAAACACGTGCGAGTCTTTGAAAATCGATGGCCAATAAAAGTTAGAATCTAGAACTTTCCTAGTGGTGGAAGACAGACCATGGTGGCCTCCAGTCAAACCCTCATGACAATGTCTAAGAATCTCACGACCCTCTTTTCTACTCACACACCTCTTCAACACTCGATCGGCGCCTACACGAAACAAATACGGTGAATCCCATATGTAGTGGCTGGCATCTGCGAAAAACTTCCTCCTTTGCTGGCATCACGGCCCGTAACTCTTAACACACTCGTGACACTCGTCTCCACCAATGACCAATACTGACTAACCAAATATGCAAAAATCTTGAGACATGTATAAGCAAACTTCTCACAAGTGTAAGACTTAGGTCTTTCAAGAGTTATAAAACATGTTATAAAAATCATTACCGAGCCGAATTAGTTAATTTCATAATAAATTTTGTTAAACAAGTTAAAAATGATAAAAGACCTAACTCACTTTCGTAGGAATCACGATGCATTTAGCGTATGCAGCAAGCCATTTAAACCCCCTGGTAGCACGGGTGGACGAGTGAGGTCTCGTGAGAGTTTATAGTGAACTACACCCACAAGATCCAGATACAATACAAAATGTGAAATACAACAGACAATCATCAAAAGATATATATAAATATGTTACCCAACCGGTTACCCATACAAATTTTCCCAAATATAATATCATATTATACATACCATGATAATCAAAACTAAATAAAAGGGAAAATATTTTCACGGATTGCTTAAAGCATTACAAATAAGTGTTTTGTTGGTCTTTTTCGGCTTAACGGATGATACAATGCTTGTTTTGGAATTACCTTTCGCGTTTAAAATTATAGCGGGTAGTTAGTTAAATGAGCATGTTTTCGTTTAACTGGTTTGCTATTGTACTAAGGCCATAATGTCAATATGTTGGCTGATAATATATGTATATCACTTATAGATGGCCCCCTGATATATCCGGGTCATAACCAGACTCGTTTGGTTCTTCGTTTGTTCGTTACGCAATAAGCGATTAATCGATTATTCGATAAAATGCCTGGTTTTTCACAAATGTCACAACAAGTTTGTCAGCCTAAAGCCCAGGACCAAGCCCAATGAAGATGTCATGTATATAAATGACATATTGTTTGGGCTTTAGGTTAGACATCACAAATATACTAGCCACCAAGTTCGCCACTCTAGTTGCAGCCGTGTGTGTTCCATATACGAACAAACTATGTTCGTGATTGGTGTTTAGATTGATTGTAATATTGGTTATAATCAATAAAAGAAGAATATTAAAGTGATATTTTTCGTTTCCTTATTATACTCGTTATTACTCGTGGCGATAATCAAGGGGATTCCACACCCTTGATAGATTGATTCAATCTTGTCAAGATCCGGCTAGGGACCTTCAACTGGTATCAGATCTTAATTGTGTGGTTTGGGATTGACTAATGGATGATATAAGATGTATTAACCAAAATTTTATGTTCAAAACTGATTATAGTTCATCGTTGATAGTGTCCGTATTTTTCCCAGATCAAACAACCGTCACCTTCATAAAATTTTACAAATTTGGAAAGTAAGGTTAAATTGAGGCGAAGTTAATCATAAGAACATAATCAGGCAAACTTAGATGGTTGTTTGGTGTGATATACGCGTGTGTTTGAATCTAGTCAGTCATAATTTCAAGCACACAAGCGCACAAGCACGTCACTAAGTCAAATTTTAGATCGGAATTAATAATCAACTAGCTATTTATAAGCTAGCAGGTGAAAAAAATTAATCCAAAGTATATTATAATATCACTTGTGGTGTCCAAGCATCAGATTGATTAAGGCGATAAATATGACAGTCATGTAAGACCGAACTGCGTGATAAGTAAGTCGGTTCAACCTTTATTGTTTGCAAAAGTTTGCAAATATCTTAAAAGATTATTTTGTTCTAAAAGTTTTTAACCAAACACCAGGTGGTTGAAGTCAATTTGAAGTGATCGGAAGAAAACAAAATAAGCATTAAGAATAAATATGTGGCATTATTATTCTGATAAGTGGGGACCACATATAATTTATGCCTAACTATAACTTAATCTATATCATAAAGTTCTGGAACATATGCTAAAATTTGAAGTGGATCAATATATCAGCAATCAATCTAACTTAGAGCTGAAATAATATCCGAAATAGATATGATGTGAAGGGCATTTCAGTCAATGTGATCCCATGTTGCAATCTTTCTCACCTTAAAAGGCTTGGTTGTTTTCTTTTTATTTTGTTTTATATTATTTTATTTTAATTTGTTTTCTTTTATTAAAGTGGTTGAAAATGTCTCCCAAAAATATTTACTTTGTTTTATCTTATATTTATGAAAAATAAAAAAATATTTTCTCCTTTTCAAGTTCATTAAATTTTTATGGATTTTCATACTTATGTTTTTTGAAATGAAATGAAAAAACATGGTAAAATAAAACTAAAATTGGAGCTAACAAAGGAAAGAGTTTGCGTGTGCTTGGTTTGTGATTGTGTGTAGATTTTGCTGGTACGTGCTCATTTGAAGATAGTGATGAATTCACCAAGAAAGTTTCTTCTAGCTCCATCACACGCAACGTCGTAGTATCCAGTGGGGATTATTCACCTCATTTGGGTGCTTCTTGTCAACAACTAACTATGATCAAGAGAATGATGCTGACACTTCAAGTATCAACTAAGATATATGGATATGTTATTCTAAGGGAGTATTCTGATGGTCACCTTCCAAAAATCACAATAATGGCAATAACTCTCAAAGAAGGTGATTAGAAGCAATCAGAATGATGAATAATCAGATATGCTCAACAAACTGGACCGATAAGATGAACAATCCAATCTGTTTAATAAACTGGACCGATAATAATGCTTCTGTTGATTATCCGGTTGATCAAAGAAGACTGAAGCTTTCTCAAGACTACCGAGCTAAAGTCGAGGGGGAGTTCGTTGAGAGGCTGCTGACATGAAGAGCTGAAGCCGAAGACGATCGAGTAGACGTCAAGAGGGAGTTTGTTGATACCGTTTTGGACGTTGGCTTCGATATATGTCATTGTAGGCTCCTGGACGGATCGTACACGGGATGTCGCTATCTGCGCAGGTGCGGAATCCCTGCGTAGTTAGATACGAGTGCAGAATATGTATAAACAAACACACGAACAATGAAAGCACACGTTATATTGATAACCGAACACGTGACTCGAGGTCACTATTACAGACACTGACACGTAACTCGTTCACTGAACAACTGAAACGAAAACCTAAAAAAACCAACTCCGAAACTGTTCCGCTGAACAGTTTATATACACGACAACTTCGCCATAGGCGAAGTTGTCAATAACTTCGCTGGTTCAACAAGTTCGCCTGAGCGAACTTGTTGACAACTTCGCACGTACAAAAACATAAATATAATCATAAACATAATTACATTACAGACTCGATTACAAATGCTAGACTATGAACTACTGACACACATGTACCAACAGACTCCCCCTTGGCAGTGGCTTCATATCTTGATCTTCAAATCTTGAGTCTTGTAATCTTGCATCTCTACGCGTGCGCTCCTTCTCTAACACATACCGACACCACCCGTTGATATTTCCTAGCTTGATCCTTCCAAGCAGGAATGTAGAAGATCTTCTTCTCGTTGAGCATTTTCAGATCAGCCTGCGATAGATTAACAAGATCCATCGGGTCGTAAACCCTAAGCACTTCTTGTTCATCCTCATCTTCCATAACCGCCTCCGCTGTCTCACAGTCCACGAACCACCATTTTAGGTCTTTGAGCACGTCCTTGGGCATGAGCTTCATCGGTACTTCTTTAAGGCACCGGATCGGTTTATATTTCATAACCATCCAAGGTTTTCCATCAACTCTCAGACCTCTATCCTTGTCTTCGACAAGTTTCCCTTTTTGTGGTTTCAGTAGCTCAAACTTTTTCTCTTTAACGCACTCCTTCCACACGATCTTCCCGATGATTCTAGCCATGTTGTCTTCACTTCTGTTTATCAATCCTAGTCTGGCTAAATCTTTTACCTCACATTCTGGCAGTGTGTTTAGAGATCTCAACGTTCTCCTGAAGTACTGAATGCCATCGTATCTCTTGATCCCGAAGAGCCGCAGCTGCTCGTCATATAACCAGCAGATAATACCTTTCTTAGCTTCTGCGTATCCCTTAATATTGTAACTTTTTCTGAACATCTTAGGGACCGCCGGCTTCTTCGTCTTTATGAACCAGTGAGCACAACTCTCCTTCCAATTCGGTTGTTCCTCCCATTCAGTATCTTCCACCACGCTCTCATCACCCAACTCTGGTCTCTCAACCTCCGGAATCTCGTGTTCCACGGAGTCATCTACAATCTCACCCTCCTCTATCACGTTTTCAACAGTAATCTGCTCTCCGATCCTCTCGATCTCATCAACAGGCAGCACATCATCTTCATTCATAAACTCATCATCCTCCTCATCCAACTCTTTCAACGCATCTATAACATCTTCAACATCAGCATCATCATCAACATCTACAACGTCGTCACCGGCTGCACTTGTAGACTCCCCCTCAGCTGTGGAAGCCCCAAGAGCCTGAGAGGTTCTTGGCAGCTCACCACCTGCACCTTCCGGTGCATTGGGATCATCGTCATGATCTTCTCTCCGTTTCGTCCTCAACTCATCTCCCCTACAAGTCTTCTCCCCCTGAGATGCCAAGAATGCCTTGAAGGCATCTATTACTTGTCCGTGTTCAACCAGGAGGGCTGCTTGTAGTCGATTGGATTCCACTAGGCTTTGAATGGTCTTTGTCTGTTTAGCAACAATCCGCTCTAGCGATGCAATCCTTTCGTTGTCAGAAGTAGGCGTTGGAGTTGGCGGGACATCAGCAGCAGAAGTGACCGCAGGTGGTACACTTGGTAACCCTGCAGTAGTGGTGATGGTCGACTCAACAAATCGTGCAACTACCACCGGTGGAGTAAGCGATTGGGGTGGTAGAGACACAACTGCTGGGGCCGACGTCTCGACAGCAGTAACCTGTGCTGTAGTAGGAATAAGAGACATACCAGACAAGGCAGGTGGAGCAAAACGTACCAGCCTCGAAGATTCTCCAGCTCCCGAACCCATACCTGTCCGTTCTCTTCGTGAACGTCTGAGCACAATCTGAACTGCTTCCTCTTCATCAACTTCGTCATCATCCTCGTCAACAGTTCTCGGCCTCTTTCCCGTAGTTCTCTCCCGAGACACCATTAGTCGTCTCGCTTCAGCAAACGTTTCGTCAAGATCGGAGTCAGCTACCGAAGTAAATGCTCTAGTAACATCCATGACCTGAGAAACTGAGACATCCATATCAAACAATCCATGGCCACTAAAAGCAGCATCAAGGTCTACATCTTCAGTAGTAGGCACAGCAGAAGATGCAGCAGCTGGCACAGCAGCAGAAACCACAGTAGATACAGCAGGCGCAGCTGGTACAGCATGGGGTGCTGCCGCCTGATGTGGCTGTGGGTCTCTGAACTCGTCCCCTCCTGCAGGAACATACCCCGGGTTGATGAGATACCCGAATAATGGAGTATGCCTGGGACGCAGCTCAGGCTTGCTACGAGTGCTCGAAGTGCGGCACTGAGCAAAGATACGTTTCGTAACGCATTCCACGTATCTAATAGGGCGTCTCTGCGGTAGCGACGGAGCGACATGATTTAGAATCATTTGTAAGAATCGAGGATACATGATAAATCGCTCGCGCGCCACAGCCCTTCTCTGACGATCGATCTCGTAAAAGATCATCTGACTAAAGGAATATCGTCGGTTGTACGTCAGTGCAGCCATGGCAGACTGCATCGTCGCGCCCATCCCATCTGTTCCTGCCTTCCTGCCAGACATGCAGACAATCAATACATGCATCAGGAAGCGCCATTGATCCAGCAAAAACCCTTTCCTCCTCTGCGAGTCCCCCAGTGGACCCGAATAACCCATCCTCAAAAACGCTCCATCACGAAAAGGAGCTACGAACTCTGTTGGGTCATCTCTTGTTTCTTCCCCAAACCGCAAAGCCAACCGTATATCTTCCGAAGAAAACTGTATGTCATGACCATTTACGGTTGCTCGCATCACCGGAGGCTCAGGCCTGCAATCATAGTACACTGTCTGCCAAAAGTCTTCAATGTTAGGCAGTGAAATGGGCAGTGTATTTGTGATCGCATGAAAGACTCTTGATCGCTGGAGAAATGTGATTATCTCCCTGTAGTCTTCTACGCCTCTTGCGTCTGGATCTAAAATGATGTACTGGTTATGGGCCGGAAAGAATTGTCGTTGATCATCACCGTCATCACCACCAGCACCTCCAACAGCGGCCATCTCTGCACAAAACAAAACAAGTTAGACAACGTTTAAGCAACTCACAAGTTTGCTTTGTACCACGAGCGAAGTTGTGATTAAACCAGTATAGGCGAACTTAAAGGTGAGGCGAAGTTGGGAACAACTTCGCTTCAACTGTAAGATCGTCTAAAACTGTTAAGTAAATTGGTATAGGCGAAGTTGATGATAACTTCGCCTTATCACAACATCGCCTTAGGCGAACTTGAGTTCAAGGCGAAGTTACGGATAACTTCGCCACAGGCGAAATTAAGCTTCAGGCGAAGTTGTGGATAACTTCGCCTTAGGCGAAATTAAGCCACAGGCGAAGTTGCAGATAACTTCGCCTAAACCCTAACTTCGCCTGAATCTGAAACGGCGACTGTTCAGATTCAAGGGGTCTAGATCCGATGATTTCGGAACGATTTGACGATCCAGGAGTGAAGAACAACATATATTAATGGTTTTGAGACGTAAAGATCGTCCATGAACATGTATCACCAGGGTGAAAAACTTGGTTTTGAAAGTTCGACGACCCGAGGTCTCGAACCGGGTAAGAACTATAAAGAACGAGTAAGTTTGGGAATGATATTGACAACACATACCGTCAATGAACACTAGAAACTGGAAACAAAGATCGAAATCGAAAAGCAAACACAATCGCCGGATAAACTGGTTTTTGATTATATGTTCGCCGGAACTTTGACAATAATGGAACTGTTCCAGATTAAAAAGTCCTTATATAGGGCGGAGTTTGTTCAGGCGAAGTTACGCTTAACTTCGCCTAGGCGAAGTTAAGCACAACTTCGCCGAATTCAACAACTTCGCCCGTAATTTCAAAATCTACCCTTTAAGTTTGAAGAATCTTGCACTTAACATTAGAAGCTTCCAAAAAGAGTTAAACAAAAATGATCATGTCCAAGTAACCAAAAATAGAAAAACTTATAAAAATTTAACGAAATAAGGGATCAAATTTCAGTCTAGTCAGGGACCACTACGTTTTTAGAAAAGATCCTAACAGGAATCATACTAACTACGTGACTGTCACTTGGATCCGTGTTTAGCTGTATTATGACATAGAGAAACAGGTTGTAGGTATGTAAATAACTTAAATGGTTTTCATCGTTTCTGTGATACGGATTAAGGTTCAGTTAAGCTCAAAATTTAAGTAGGCAACAACTCAAAGATAATGATGCCTTCTATCTATTCTCAAAGCGTATTTGGCTATACCCAAGTCACCCCGAATTGACTTCGACCCATAGTGTCTGATTAACTTGTAGATACTCGTTGTCTGCTTCCCGTTCTTTTCTCACTCCAGAATTGAGAAGTCTTGATTGTGACTATGACTCATAAGTACTGAAAATATACACATTTTTTTTTTACCATGCATACTTATAGACTTCGGAGTACTAAACCACTGCAAGTCCCGAATCTGGATCACTGCAGTGTCTTGAAATGCTTTCTTTACGGGAATCAGAACACTCACGGGCTCGTGTATGACTGGGTAGTCGCTTTTCTGCCTATCATTTGGAAAGATATGTATGAAGACATACAAAACTCTGAAGGAGTTTCCACGTAAATTCGAGTAGTTTAAGTTAGTATCACATACACTTTTACGCACCATAAAAATTACCATGACATACAATGACTGTTCTAAAGCCTTTTAAGCTTAATAACTTCACTAGTTAAGCACACACAATCAATATATATATCATTTTCCAAGGTTGGATCAATTTTCTGTTAAACAAGCAACGAACTTCTTACGAAGTATTAGACTTGAAAAGTAATTTCATTTCCCACAAAAGTGTTGATTTCAATCGCCCCGATCACGTCAAAGTCTTCAGGTAAACGGCAATCCTGAGGATCCAATGGATCAACTGGACCGACCACATACAAGTATGTGTCCTTCTTACTAAGAATGACCGACTAATTTTCAGCAACTGAAAGAACACACGTCATAACTGCCCCGGTCACTTTCAGTCTTCCGGTTAATGGCGATCCTCATTCTCTAAGTTGAAACGAGGACCAAAACATATCCGAGGATATGTCCATCAAATTGAATTAACCGACTAATTTTAAGCAATAATGACACAGATTTTTTTTTTTTTTTTTTTTTTTAACAATGGAAAGACATGGTTACTCGGGATTGATCATCCCGTTCAGCTCAATTAGGTTTTGAAATCTGGCTTTATCAAATGCTTTTGTAAACAGATCAGCAAAGTTTTCCAGTGTATCAACTTTTTCGATCTTGATCAGTTTCTTCTCAGCACAATCCCGTATGAAGTGATGACGAATGTCAATATGCTTAGTTTTACTGTGCTTCACGAGATTGTTAATTACTGAGATGGCGGCAGTGTTATCAATTAAAATAGGAGTGAGTAAGAAATTCAGACCATAGTCGCGTAATTGTTGCTGAATCCACAAAACCTGAGAGCAGCAGTTGGATGCTGCCATGTATTCAGCTTCGCATGTTGAAATTGCAACTGATGTCTGTTTCTTGCACTGCCAGGAAACTAATCTTCCTCCAAGAAACTGACAGCCTCCTGTTGTCGACTTCCGACTCTGATTGCATCCTCCATAATCAGAATCAGTATATGCCACCAGTTCAACGTCTCCTCCCTTTGGGTACCACAACCCTAGCTTCGGCTTGCCCTTGAGATACCGTAGTATCCTCTTTGCACCTTTCAAATGAGATTCTTTCGGATTTGCCTGAAAACGTGCACAAAGACAAACAGCAAACATTATATCAGGCCTAGAAGCAGTTAAATACATTAATGAACCTATTATCGCCCGATACAGAGTTGGGTCCACATCTGCGTCACCATCTGATTCAGCGCCCAATTTGTGATTGACGCAGATTGGAGTGTCATATGGAGAACTGTCCTCCATCTTGAATCTCTTCAGCACATCATGAACGTACTTCGTTTGATGAATGAACATCCCGTCCTTCTTCTGATCAACCTGCAATCCTAGAAAGAAAGTTAGTTCACCCATAGCACTCATCTCGAATCGTTTCTTCATGACAGCCTCAAAATCCTGACACATGGATACTCTTGATGCAGCAAAAATGATATCATCCACGTAGACTTGAACCAGCAGGAAGTCACATCCTTCTCTCTTCACAAACAACGTACTGTCGATCAATCCCCTTTCAAAACCATTTTCCAGCAAGTAGTCTGATAACGTTGAATACCAGGCACGAGGTGCCTGATGTAACCCATACAACGCCTTGCTCAACCTGTATACGTGATCAGGAAAGTCTGGGTCAGGAAAACCCGGAGGTTGCTCAACATACACAACCTCATCAACTTTCCCGTTTAGAAACGCGCTCTTCACATCCAACTGAAATACCTTCATCTTTTTAAATGCAGCAAACGCCAAAAACAATCGAATCGCTTCTAACCGGGCAACAGGAGCGAACACCTCATTGTAATCAATACCCTCTTGCTGATTAAAACCTTTAACAACCAGCCTCGCCTTATTTCTTACGATAATTCCCTTATCATCTCTCTTACACTTGAACACCCATTTTGTGCCTATAGCGTGCACATTCCTTGGTTTTTCAACCAAAGTCCAAACTTCCATTTTCTCGAACTGAGCCAACTCTTCTTGCATGGCTTCAACCCACGAGCTGTCCTTCAAAGCCATTTGATAATTCTTTGGTTCAATTTGGCTTATAAAGCAGGAGTACAAACATTCATTCATTATACCCGTTTCTTTTATGCTTGTATAAACACAGGTGTGCTCATTAAAGCTACTTCTGGTTTGTACACTGGAGGACACATCACCTATAATATTCTCCAATGGGTGATCTTTGTGAATTCTCGTGGTCGGAACAGCACCAACATGCAAATTATCTTCCAAATTTGAAGAGATCTCATCTATGGTTGTTACTGGCTGAGAGTGAAAAGGATTAATAAATTCATCTTCAGTTGAGGCAGTAGGGGTACCAATAGTGTTTGATGTGGAAGGTTGAGATTTCTCAATCAGCTGTCGTTGCAATAGATTCTCTTCCTCATCAAAAATCATCTTCGTCACAGCTCTTTCGTCTTCTTCAGAAATTTCTAAATCAGGTACGTTAAACGACTTAAAGAGCTTAACATAGTCGAAAAGCTCAGCAGGTCCATTGCTTGGTTTTGGCGATTGGTAACTAGTAATGTCGGTGTTACAAACCACCTCCACCTTGCAAGTCGAAGTATTGAAGACCCGTCTGTTGGGAGTCCCAACTACATAACCGACTAAGATTCCTTCATCGGCTACTTCACCAAATTTCGAATTAGTCTTCAAAATCGAACAAGGAGACCCAAATGGTTCTAGACCGCACAAGTTGGGCTTCCTTCCATGCATAAGCTCGTAACAAGTTTTTCCAAGTCTCTTAACGGTTAACACCCTATTCAGAACATAGCAGGCTGTAGCAACTGCTTCAGCCCAGAACATCACAGGAAGCTTCGAGTCTGCCAGCATAGTTCTGGCTCCTTCAATTAACGTTTGGTTCTTCCTTTCAGCCACTCCATTCTGTTGCGGAGTATACGGAGCGCTGTATTGATGTTCAATTCCCTTCTGAAGACAGAAGATTTCCATTTCAAAGTTCTTGAACTCTGTCCCATTGTCACTTCTGATGAATTTAACTGATTTACTCATGACGTTCTCAACTTTTGTAATTAGATTCTTCACCATCTGAGCCGTCTCGTCTTTCGTTTTCAGAAAATATACCCACGAGTATCGCGAGTAGTCATCAGTTATCACCAAGCAGTAAGAAGTACCACCCAGACTTTTTACATTCACGGGACCGAAGAGATCCATATGAAGTAGTTCTAGAGTACCGGCAATTGAATTGATCTTCTTGGTGAGATGGGATTTCTTGTGTTGTTTTCCCTTCTTGCAGGCTATGCATTTGTCTTCAAAGTTAAAACTTTTTAAGGGAACGCCCATCACAAGCCCATTTTTGACAATGAAGTTCATCTTCCGAAGATGAATATGTCCCATTCTCCTGTGCCACAATTCTGATTCTGATTCGCTTGCTTTTGTCATTAAACAAGATTCTCCGGTGGCCATTTCAGTAGACCTCATGTCCATCACATATGTATTCGTTTCACGTGGAGCTTTCATTACTATCCATTCGTCTGGTATCTGAAAACCAGGCTTCAATACTATCGCTTCATTCTTCGTGAAATGGACAGTGTAATCTTTATCACAAATCTGCGACACACTCAGCAGATTGTGCTTTAACTCCTCCACAAAGTTTACATTCTCAAGTGTCATTCTCCCATTCGACACTGTTCCTCTACCAGTAATCCTACCTCCGCTCTCACCAGCAAAACTAACCCTTGCTCCCTGAACAGGTTTTAAATCTTGCAACAAGTGTTTGTTGCCCGTCATGTGCCGGGAACAGCCGCTATCTACAATCCAGAGATTGTTGGCAGCCCTGTTCAACTGTTCCTGCACAATAAAACAAAGAGTTAGAATCTTGGGACCCAAGACCAATTGGTCTTGGATCGATACGTCCCGTACCCTGGCTTTCTCAAGTTAGCATCAGGATAATTTCTGTAAGTCCTGTTAGGAAATCTCCTTACAGATTGAGGGTAAAGCCTCCCAAACCTTTGTGAATGGTAAGTGTTATATCTTGTGGTTTGGTTGTAAAACTGAGGTTTGTTTTTATGAAAACTTGAATTCGTTACATTTTGACATTTTGTAAAGTTTTCATTTTTAGCAGTAACAAAATGACGCTTATACTCAGTTTTATTTGGCTTCACACCTCTGAATCTCGGCTTCAAAGGGCAATCTGCAACTAGATGTCCTAACTTGTTACATCTAAAGCAACATCGACTCTCCATTTTCTTGTCAAGTGTTGGTTTGGATGTAGAGGCAGTGTTACCAGCCGTTCGTCTCACATAAGGTGGGACGTACGGATTGAGTGGAGAACTCTTTTTAGAAATTTTATTTTTATCTCCACCGGTGGGTAACCCTACCTTCTCTTTTGTCTGACCAGATTTGGACAACTTATCCGAATCCGATGAGACTGGACTCGAAACAGAAATATTCACACTAGAAACAGGCGAACTCGTTTCGCCACAGCTAACACTTGGTTCTATATTTGTAACCTTGATGGGAGTTGTCTGAGTAACCTCGAAATCAACAGATTTCTGAACACTCGGATTATAAGTATAGTTGTGGTTAAAGGGTGGTGGAACTTCGTGATAACCGATTCCTCCCCTCTTTGCAGAGGTACCTTGATCACTCACGAGGTGATCAAGGATGGCCGAGGAATTCCTGAACTGCTCAAGTTTGAGGTTCAGTTCCACCACCTTCACCTGGTGGTCAGCAATCTGTTTATCCCGATCAGCAATCACTTTAGTTTTTTCTTCTAAAACTTCATAACTAAGATCAATTATTTCAATTTTCTCAGCAAGTTTAGTTTTTAAGCTTTGAATGTCTTTTTCACATGCTTTTATTTTAATTTTATAACTTGTTTCTCTTGCTTTCGTAAAATGGTGATCTTCTTTAATAGTTTTAAAATCAGCATCTAAACGGACGTACTGATCAGTCATTGTTGTTAGTTGCTCAGACAAATTTTCACAATTAGTACAAATATTCTTATTACTTACCTCGGAGCGAGTGTCCTTGTCATCTGCCATGAAAGCTGTTTCTTCTTCAGTAGCTTTCTCATTTCCATCAACCTTCTCACATTCTTTAACTTCAGCCTCAGCCATGTTCGCTTGCTCACCAGATTCATTTGAATGCAGGTTCCAGTTGTATTCACCTGCCTCTCTGGTCAACATGGCATTAATCTCTCTATTAACTCCAGAGTGTTGTGTAGGCCGACCTTGTCCACGTTCAACTCTTTCATTTCTGCATTCTTTGGCAAAGTGCCCGTATTGCTGACAATTATAGCACCTTACCTTAGATTTGTCGAATCCAGGCCTACCACCAACAAACTTTCTCCCAGTTTTATTCATAAACCGTTTTACTCGCCTCACAATCATTGCCATTTGCCATTGCAAATCCATCTCCTCCAGATCATCAGCATCGATCTGGTCGTAATCCTCATCCAGAACAGCAGGGTCCACAATCTTCCCCTGGATGTAGTTTTCGTAGGAAGCAATAAATGATGCATAGACTGCAAACTGCTCTTCAGCAGATTTTACACTCATAGGCATCTTGGAATAATTATTGCTTGAGGCATTTGCAGAGAAACCACTTGTGGATGCTTGAGGCTTTGAAGTACTTGATCCTCCAGCAATGAAACAGACATCACCATTCGAGTTTACAGAAACGTTTCCTTCATGAGAAGAGTCAGAACCTGACTCCCCTTTTGAGTAATAAGCAGCAGATTCAGGCCTCGAACTTGAGCCTGAGTTAACCTTTGCACCATACATACCAGGGTCTTGTATCTGATCTGTTGGTGTTTCTTTTCGAACCATATTAAGCTCATAAGTTCTGAGCTTGTTTACTGCCGTTTCCAGATCATAATTTGGAAAGTCTCTGTTTTCCCTCATAAGAACGGTGTACATTTCCCACTTCGGTGGGAGAGCATCGAGAAGCTTTTCAACGATCTCTTCTTCTCGGTAAGCAATCGAATAATTGCTAAGCTCTGTCATTAGATGATAGTATCTAGTGATAATATCATCCAGTGATTCGTTCTTCAAAAATTTGAAGACGGAGAACTGGGTCTTCAAAAGTTTAATCTTCGATGCACGGATACCCACATTCCCCTCGAATCTATTTTCAAGAGCATCCCAAAGCTCTCTCGCAGAAGTGTACTTTCGGAACGTATGGAGAACTTCTTGAGGAAGTGCCATTGTTATCGCAGCATGGGCCTTGCTCTCGGCCTCATACATTTTCTTTTCTTCGTCCTCCATTTTGCTATACTTCTTAACCACATCACGACCTTCGTATTGCATAGTTGGGGGGATATATCCATCCTGGATGCACACCCACATTTTTGCATCCTGGTATTTAATGTATTGGATGAATCTGTCCTTCCATGCCACGAAGTCAGTTCCTTTCATCAACCTCGGGGCCTTAGTGGCTGACCCCGCTTCCACTTCCATCTTGACCAAATCGGAGATGTTAATTGACGACATCTTTGCGAAAACACGAAAATCCGAAAATTTTAAAAAAAAACTTCCAAACAGCACAGTAGGCGAAGTTAAGAATAACTTCGCTAGAAAGTTAACTTCGCTGGAAAGTGTAACTTCGCTGGGTCTGAAATTCGCTTGACTGGGCGAAGTTAAGAATAATTTCGCTTAGAATGAGCGAACTTAGGAGGTAAGCGAACTTGGGAGGTGAGCGAAGTTGAGGATAACTTCGCTGAGGCGAACTTATGAGGATAGGCGAAGTTGTGGTTAACTTCGCTTAATCCTTATATCTTCGCCGAAACCCTATTTCCGGTGACGGCAACTTCGCCTGAAGAGATAACTTCGCCCGATGAACAAGGAAACTGTTCAGATCTGATTTCGTCAATCTAGCAGTTTCCGATCGATGTAATGGCTTGAAAAAGACTGTCAAACACGAGTAAAACACAATCCCAACAAAAACACGTCTCGCGAATAGGTCAAACGAGACGTTTTCTACACCCGCGTGAAATCCCGAACCTCACAATCGAGCCGATGGCTCTGATACCAATTGTAGGCTTCTGGACGGATCGTACACGGGATGTCGCTATCTGCGCAGGTGCGGAATCCCTGCGTAGTTAGATACGAGTGCAGAATATGTATAAACAAACACACGAACAATGAAAGCACACGTTATATTGATAACCGAACACGTGACTCGAGGTCACTATTACAGACACTGACACGTAACTCGTTCACTGAACAACTGAAACGAAAACCTAAAAAAACCAACTCCGAAACTGTTCCGCTGAACAGTTTATATACACGACAACTTCGCCATAGGCGAAGTTGTCAATAACTTCGCTGGTTCAACAAGTTCGCCTGAGCGAACTTGTTGACAACTTCGCACGTACAAAAACATAAATATAATCATAAACATAATTACATTACAGACTCGATTACAAATGCTAGACTATGAACTACTGACACACATGTACCAACAGTCATCGTTGATGCTTTTTCATCGACGTTAATTGTTCACGTTATTGTTTTATCATTATTGTTTTATCATTATTGTAATTAGTAGTTAGTTCGCAACACGGCTTGTTAGATAGTTGTGTTGATGGAATGGTCCATTAATGTAATGGGCTTGTGATAGTGGACATAAAGCTTTTCTTAACACTTGCATTTGTAATATTTTGGTTTTGCGGGTTCTTTCACAAGAAACCGACCGAACCAACAAAGAAATTCAAGAAGTTATTTTGTTGATTTGATCGTGTTCATCTCTTTTATTTCTATTCCTTTTTTCTATTTTACTACACGGTTTTGATTCGTTCATCGTTTTGGGTGATTTCCGCTCTCCCGAACACGTTAGATCCAAAAATTGTTAGATTCGTACGCCTCACATAAATCTATAAGTAGTCTTGATCGATCACTATCTTTGCAATTTGCATACATAATCCTTTAACTTTTGGATATTGCATTTTCTTTTACGTTTAATCTTTGTTAGTCACAGCTGATGTGTGTCTAATAACCCTATAAATATGACCCTCACAACTAAGCTTTTAAAATTAAAACGAAAATCCTAAAACCACACACAACCGGCAAGTGTACCGATCACAAGTAGTATAGACTTAGGAAGTCCGAGTATCGAACACGTGGACACGTAAGAACGCTAAAGATCACTAACCCTAGACAAGACCTACCTTAGAATAATATTTAATTAATTTTTGATTTTTAAATACTTAACTGAACTAACTGTACTAACTAACAAAACTTACCAAAAATAGAAAACTTAAAGTAAAACTAACTGTGTTAACTTAGGATGGAGAAAAACGTCTACCTAGGTCTGAATCAAATTGTAGGCCTAAAAAGCTAATAGATTGAATGATATATAGACACCGGTTCCTAAAGATGACACGACTAAGGATCGCTCGGGCTCACTGGATTACCTCTCGGTCTCACACAACAAACCCTAACTACTTAAAATCGGCTAAAACGACCAAACCGGGAAACAATTGCTAACGTGTTCTAATGCTAGATCACCTCTCGGTCTCACCAACACTCGACCCTAATGGCAATGAATACTACACAACCAAGGATAGAGGAACAATTCAACTTAAACTAAAATAGACCAACTAGTCGCTCAAATACCTAAACCTGACAAGAAACGAACTCGCTCTCGCGCAATCCTTATTCTAGCATGCAAAGGTAATGAGACAACCCTAACTTCTTATCACCTCTCGGTCTCAAGAAAGGTGTTTAACCGCTGTACTTAATCCAATTAATCATGCAAAAAAACCCTACGGTGGTACCTACCGCAAACAAACCCTACACACAAAGTCTAGAATCAAACAATGCACCGATCAATCAATACAAAACTAATCAACCGACACACGGGGTTTATGCAATGAATCACCAAATTTTCCAGCCCTTAAACACAACCTATTTCATGTCTAAATCAAACTTTACAATAACAATTAAGGTCTATTAATCAAACAATCCATAAAACTCATCAAAACCTAACAATTATCATCATTCCTAGGTAGAACTAACAAGATTAGCCAAGCATATTAATTGGACAGCAGCAAACACTCAATAAAATCATCATAAAACTCATACCAACCATCTTAACAATCGTCCAACAATCAATCCTAATCATAAACAATTCAATCTGTCAAGTAATTGCAAAACAATTCAACAATTAAGCAAGAAACTAAAAGTATATGAACAATGAAAAAGAGGTAAGGATATGAGGTGTTCCGGGGCTGCTCTCAGCTGTAAAAAACAGTGGTGAATGATCTCGAGGCTTGATTCTTGCTTGTTCTTCCTTCCCTAGCCGTCACACGATCAAAACCCTAGCACACAAAAGCTTTTTCTTTCTTTTTGCTTGCTGGAAATTCCGATCAGCAGCTGTTGTGCTGCTGTTGTGCTGCTGTTGGCTGTTGTTGTGCTGATGTTGGCTGTTGTTGTGCTGCTGTTGATGCTGTTGTGCTGCTATTGATTCCGATCAGCAGCTATATTTTGCTGATTAGGGTTTTATTTTTTTTATATAATATAATATAATATGGTCTTGGGCCTCCATGATGCATACGGGTCGGGCCTTGAGCTTTGTCTTGAACTTGTATGCGTAAAAGGCTCGTAGAATGCTCGAAACCCGGTTTTCTTCTTTCTTTCACCCAAAACCTACAAGATTAATAAATGTATGTAAAACCTATCTAAAACGAGTTAAAACATATAAAATATAATATAATACGTAGATAAAACGTGCGGAAAATACGAGTGTTTTACAACACATCAACAGCTAAACAACTTTTGTAAACAACTTTCCAACCTACTCCAATGCGCTACTAAAACAAAACAACAACAGCCTAAGAATGATGCAGCACGTCATGAAAACATCTAAAATGATTAAATCTACGCATAAGAAAAAAAGGAAACTTATTTATATGTTTTAAAATAATTTTTCGTTTTAAATAAGTTCATCTTTTAAATTATTTATTTTAAAAAAACATTACCCTAACTGTTATATTTTTACAATATGACCGGAATGTTAAATTCGCATTTAAAAGACCAAATTATTTATTTTAAATATATATTTTGTATACTTTTAACATTTTTTTTTATGTTTGATATTTTTTAAGGTTTTATTTTAGAAAAAAAATTTAAGAAAATATTTTTTTTTCTAGAAAAGTAACTATTTCTTAAAATTCCTAACTTCATTAGAAACTAGTATTTTGACCCTGCTTTGCGGGGGTGTGAAAGTGTAACCGAAGAAACTAACGACATTTGCACGTTACTACGAAATCAGTCTTTAATTGACATTCTAGACTTTCTGTTAAAAAAAAGAAACCACCGTATACGCGTCATAACCATCAACCACCACGACACCACCTCTACCACCACATGATTTCTTTCTTCGTTGTATGCCATACTCAGAATCCCTGTTTTGTTTATCGATAATCTTGTTTAGTTTTTATGTTCTACCTGCATGTAACTTGTTTAATGAAAAGGTGTGACATTCGTCAAATTTTTGGTTCGCTTGTGTTTTTGTAAACCCGACCCGATGGGTCGTTCCGATGTATTATTGATCATTTATTAAAGTGTTCCCAACGTTTAAAGTTCAACATTCGATGTTATTATAGTTTCCGAGTCTTAAACTTTAATTGAGTCGTGCGGGTTAAACGCGTAAACAATCCAAAACCAAATGTTATATAATTCGGTTATAAAGTTTAAAGCCAAAAACGTTAACATCGAAAACTTATATTAACTTAAAAGATATTTAAATTCCATTTAAAATGTTTATAAAACCTGAGGGACCTGAATGTAAACTATTCAAATATAATATATTAATTAATATAATCAATACCCAGCCCCCCACCCTTTCCCGTCCACGTTTTTCCAGCGGGGCCTCCGGCCACCGGAATCCGGTGCCGGAGGTGGCCCCCACCCCCTTAAAACACATTTTTATCCAAATTAAATATATAAAAACGATTTGCCATCAACACTAAACAATATCCAACTAATTAATTACGTTATAACATCCTAAAAATCGCAAATCAACCCCGTAATCTCGCCGGATTTTCCGGATAATCAAACTAATTACATTAACGCGTAGACGCTCCTTCCACCAGTATAAATAAGTGCCTAAACCTCTAACCAACCCGCTCACACTTCTCAATCCCCCTCTAATACACCGAGTTTCTGTAAATTGGGAGTTCATATTAATTATTTTCCTGCAACCTTAATCTCAGCCAAATCAAAACATCTAAAGGTAATTGATATGCGCTTTCTAATGTCGATTAACTGATGAACATTAACCCTAAAAAAAATTGAATGAACATAGAACAGTTTTTCCAATTGAAAAATCTAGAGTTCATGTGAAGAAGATGAACCTGAAATATATTTTATATATATATATATATATATATATATATATATATATATATATATTCTTTCTTATACCTTAACTGAATTACTTGCTAGTCCAACTGGTTAACTTCGTTGTCTGGTAACCAACAGACCCGGGTTCGAAACCCGGGTCAAGCCTTTTCTTTTTATAAATTGTTCATTGTTATTATTATTATTAATTAAAACTATTAAAAACTAATACTATATATATATAATTGAAACCATGTTCATAACGAATATGAGGCCTAGCTCAGTTGGTTAAACATGAAACTAATAACCTCCGGACCCGGGTTCGAAACCCGGGTCAGTCACGTTTTTTTTATATATATTATTTAATAATAGTTTATTTATTTATAACTAATAAATCATTTTAAGCAATTAAAAATCAAAATAAAATTATAAAAACTCTTTTTAAGTTAAATAAAAATTATATAAATTAACTATAAAATGTATCTCACCATTTTACACTAGAAACCGAGTTTTTCATTCTCGTAAGCCGTAACTAAAAATCGTATATTAATTTCGACGTAAACTTTAATATATTAAAAATCATCTCGTTAAAACAAAAATTATATTTTTCGACTTGTAAACATTAGTTCAAGTATTTCAAACATACAAACTTCGTATCCCGCCGTTAAAATACTTAAACCATATTAATAACCGATTTCCGTTAAAACATAAATATTAATATAATAATCAAAGAGCCGTAAAGTTTGTAATAAAACAATAACTAACTTCTAAATCTATTCATTTAACCAACTTTAAAGTTCCGTTAGAATAATCATTAAAAGTCATGTTTATTCTTATTTATAGTTCGTACGGATTTACCGCTTAGGTTTCCTTTGACGCCTTCGAGTTATTCTTATTTTCTTTTTTCACTTCGATTACTAAGGTGAGTTTTTCACCACCCCTTTTTAATGTTTTAATGTTTGGGGTAGCATATGCATCCTTATAAAAATTCAAGTATTATTTCTTCTATTACAAAACTACAATTCGTATATGGACTTGTGTGTTACTTGTATTACTTGCACGAATATTACTTGCACGATTGGGAAGCCTCATTAAGTATGATCATACGCCCCCCTTTGCACTCCGGTCCATTTGTGTCGAGTGGAAAAAGTGTCTAATTATTCAAGTACGTTGGTTGTTACCAATTGGAAAGGACCTTACTTGCGCGATTATCCAAGTACGTTGGTTGTACCAACTGAAAAGGACTTACTTGCTCGTTTATCACATGTCTATGAATTGTATAGTTTTTATGTACGTATTTAAACTGTGGAAACTCACCAGATATATTTATAGCTGACCATATTTTATACATATGTTATAGGTACCGTGATTAGAGGATGAAGGACTAGAAGACGCTTAGAATACCTAGGCTATTTAATAAACGAGACATTTGCTTTGATTATTGTTTATCTTTGATTTAAACTTATATTGTTTACTTGATTGAACTTGTGTACTTGGCTATTTAATGAATTAATGTTATTATGGTCACTTAATAGTGCCACGTGTGTTTGAGCAATCTGTACGTCACACTCGGGCATTTTCGTTTTAAGCCGGGGTGTTACAAAAGGAAAATTCCCAAAATAGACATTTATGAAAACAAAATTCTAATTTTAGGTATGATTTTCAAAACATTTCAAAAATAGGTATTATAAAGTGTTTACTCCATAGAATAGTAACCAAGTTTTAAAGTTGTTACAATTAGGTCACTTAAAAAATCTTTTGTTCCAATCAGGTCATTGAAGTTTCTTTTTTGTTCAAATCCTAGATATTTTACCTGAATAGCTGGTAATCAAGGTTATTTTAATTTTTTTTAATATTTTGATTTTTTCATAATAACTTTTAAAGGTTGGGAAAATTAGGAGTTTTTTTTATCAAAATGAGTGATAGTGAAAAACTATTTACCAATACAGGTGATTTTAAAAATATTTACCAAAATAGATTTTTTATTCTTTTCTTATTTACCAAGACCCAATTTTAATGAGTTGTGTATGTAGGTATATTATATTTATATATGAATCTTATCTATATTTTAATTATTTTTAGCAAAACCTAATTATCAACATCTGCAGCTCCATTTCCGTCACCATCTGGCCGGCCGCCATCATTATCGTGCATCACTTCTATTGCCGTCACTCATGAGATGGTGATGGTTCAGATCGCCGCAAAGTCGGGGAGAGAGAGAGAGATGTTGTAGGTCGATTTACAGGTTTAGATATCGTTTTCCGGGCGTTTTTGGCCTGTGATGGGTTTTACGATTTCTGGCGAACAAAGAGGGGTGGCGGCGGTTTGGTTGTTGCGAGCTCGCCTCCGAACAGCGAGGAAAAAGGTTTGGTGGTAGAGCTAGATCTTGTCTTCATCTTCGATACTGTTCTTGCCATCGGAAATGGTGGCCGGAGAGGGGCGGTAGCCAGACATGTTTGTCGGCGTGAGGTTATAGTTGGAGATGGTGGGGGAGAAAAAATGTAAACCTGGAAATGATATATTTTTATAATTAAAATCAAATAAATAATAAAATAACCATTTTGATAAATACTTTTAAAATCACATATATTGGTAAATAGTTTTTCACCATCACCGATTTTGGAAAAAAAAACTCGGAAAATTAGTAAAAAAATGCGAAATATAATTTTAAAATTTTGAAAAATTGCAAAAAAAAAAAAAATCAAAAAATTGCAATAAACTACGAAAATTAAAAAAAAAATATAAAAATATTAAAAAGAGACAAAGGTAATTGTTATATTTTTATCCTTTTGTTATCTTGTTTTGAATTTTAATAGACTTTTAGAGTTATAAGTTTTGCAAGACCTGATGTTATAATTTTAATAGACTTTTGGAGTTATAATTTTTGAAACAAAAATTGCACGACCTGATAGTTATATCTTTTGCAGTTTTTTTAAATTTTCGCAATTTATTGCAATTTTTTGATTTTTTTTTGCAATTTTTTAGAAATTTAAAATTATTTTTCGCATTTTTTACTAATTTTCCCAACCTTGAAAAGATATTATGCCAAGTCAAAATATTTATAAAAAAATAAAAAAAAAACCTAAATTACCTGTTATTCAGGTGAAATATCTAGGATTGGAACAAAAAAGAAACTTTAATGACCTAATTGGAACAAAAGATTTTTTCAGTGACCTGATTGGAACAACTTTAAAACTTGGTTACTATTCTATGGAGTAAACCTTATTATAAACTAGTCGTGATGAGTAGATTATTTTAGTTCACGAGTAGTTTGCAGATCTAATCAAAACATGTCACGTGGCCATAAACTAACAATGACGAGTAAGTTCACTAGCCATCTAGTCGTTACGACTAAAGTAGTTGCATGCATCTTAATCAACAACCACGAGTACTACATAGATGTTTTAGTCGTGACGAATAGATTATAACTTTTCGAGACACGAGTAGTTTACTAAACTAACCATAACGAGTTGTTTTGTTTACCAAATTCATCGAACCGGTTAGCTTGAAATCTTAAATATTAACTATGAGTGGTTATTTGTTATGCATTTCCAATACGAGTAGTTCTCCCGTAAACATATCCAATACTAGTAGTTTGTTACCAGTTAACCCGTTGTGACTACTTTGACCTTATAATCTACTCGTGGCTACTCATTTTAGCGTTAATACGATTTAATTATAAAAGATTACTCGCCGCTGAGAATATACTACAATAAATGAAAGGGGCCAATAAATTCCGCATAAGTTATAATAAATGATGCATACCCTCAAATTATATATATATATATATATATATATATATATATATATATATATATATATAGTTTGAATAACCGTACGTTGCGACGACTCATGACTCGTTCGTTTTTAGACATTCAACAAATAATTTTACACCGATTATAACCTATTGAACAAAATAATAATAATAATAATAATAATAATAATAATAAACAAATCAAAAAAATTGTTCTCAAAAGGTATTAAATCGTTCACAAATCGAATAAAATATATCGTTTTTTAGCTCCAACTTATGGACTACATTTTTCTTGAGAAAAGATGGGCTTTCAGTTTAAAATTAAGCAAAAATACAACCAATACTCCACGTATGCACATCTACCTATTCTAATAAAGTAAAATAAATGTAGACATTTGTCATCTTTTGATTAATTCTTACAATCTTTTTCTCTCAAAAACTAATATATATGTAATAGATCAATAATTATTCATTTTTCTTTTACACTATATTTATATAATATCTATATATTTTTATAAATATAATTATTAGCATATTATTTTACTTTATATTTCAAAATACTTTGTGAATTCCAAAAATCAACAACAAATCATGTTTTTCAAATGAAAAAATATTCGGGTTTGTTGTGTAACTTAAATTTGATTTTATGGGTCAAAAGTTGGTAAGTAGATTGTTTGGTAAAGTTAACTACATTTAAGTCAAAATTTGTTACGGGCCAAAAATAAAAATTTTGAGTATTTTTAAAAGTTTGAGAATGCAAACTAGATTTACTGTCAAATTTGTTATAGGTTCAAAGCGTTGACTTGAAAATATTAAAAGTATGAAAGCTAGAATTTTATACATGATTCGGGTTTCAAATTTATTTTTAAGGGCATTTTTTGAGATAATCAAAAGGTTCGGAATTTGACAAATTGACTATTTTTCCTTTAATTATTAAAATTTAATAAAACATTGCATATCAATGCTTCTAACTTTTATCAAATTTGAAATATTTATGTCAATATTAACTTTTTCTTCAATGGTGATCAAAACGTTGTATGGGAAGCATGTCATACAATACTATGCTCAAATGAAACAAAATATTCACAAAATTGAATGGATTAGCATGTTATTTTTTATGTTGCCATTATGACAAAGTCGAGAAGCTCTCTGAAACTTATCAAAATCTTTTTCATGGTATAGCTCAAAAAAACATAGTTCTTGAAGAACATTCATCGTTATAATTTAATGTTCTACTTTCTTTTGATGGGTGGTAAATTGAATTTAGGCTGAGTGGTTAGAACTACTATCGTATGAGAGGTCCTATTTCCGAAATTGGTTCATAAGCAAATTTCTTTCAATTATACGTATATGACATCGAGAATAAATTTTTCAATAGAAAGAAGCATTATCGGGTACATTTTTGCACGAGTATTTTTTTTATTAATTAAGTTCATTTAAAAAAAATAATTTTGTGATATAAATAAAATCAATTTATGTACACATAGTATAGATGCAAGCATAGATGTAATACATTTTTTTCATATATGCTATGTAATTATTTATTTTACTTGTAATTTTATAATTTGAATTATCCCGTGTATGACACGGGCTCTAAAACTAGTAAATAATATTATATGAAAGGACACGTATAAAAAAGAAAGATCCAAAAATATCAACATAATGTACAAATAGTTATGCACAAAATGAAGTGAATACACCCATCTTCAAATCGTTATATATATAATATTTATAATCAAAACCAGTTAATGAAAGACTAGAATGTGAGACAATAAATTTACACGTCACTCAATTAGACCATTCTGTTAAGGTACAAGTTTCTATTTTTTACAATTTCTTCTTCATAAATGATAAAATGAAAAATATGTTGTTAGTGGAAATCAAACTCACTACCTTGCTTTTAAAATGCATGTAGCTTACCAACTCAATAGGATTAATTAATGTTAGCCATTGCTTTTTCTTAATTGTTATAGATTCATAACATTTCAGTTTAATATTTTTTTAACCATCCATATATTACATTGACTCTGTCCTACTTGATAAATAAATTATTGGACAACAACACTCTTTAAATAAAAAAACAACCTTGGGTAGCTAGGTGGGTGCATGGAACATTTGAACCGGTCAACATCTTTTGTTTACTTTTGTTTTTATGAGAAATCTTTGGACCCACCAACTCATTCTCATGGTCATCGCAAATATGGGTTGGACCAATGGCAATAGTCTTAAAAAATAATAGCTTTTATAATGCCAATTTATTATTTTTGGAGTGCTCAAAGGGAAAGGATTAGGAAAAGAAGAACAACATCCAACTTCTTCCATCTCTCCTGAAAAAGATGTGTTTGACTGAAGAATTAAAGCACCTTAGAAAATCCTTTCAAGATATCAAAGAAGCCACTGAAAACTTCACAACCCAAATCGGCAGCGGTGGATATGGCCCTGTGTATAGAGGTCAGCTCTCACTTTCCGTTGTCGCCGTAAAGCAACTAAAAACGGATAACATATCTGGACAGACAGGGGCTTAAAGAGTTTCTAACGGAGATTCAAATGCTCTCTCCCTTGTTGGCTTTTGCGAAGAAGGCGATGAGAAATTCCTCATTTACGAGTACGCAGAACACGGGAGCCTCGACAAATACCTAAAACCACCTGCCCACTCACTTGGAAGCAGCGAATCAGCAAGCATTGGGACTTCAAGTAAGTACAAGTTTATTGGAAATCAACAGGTTACACTGTGTCTAAATTAATTATTTAGATACGTATATAGACCTATTTCTGAAACTATACTTCATTGTACAGACACTTTTGGCAATGGTGCAAATACAGATAATTAAGGTCACATTTGTTGGAAAATTAATTAAGAGGCTAACTTGTGTCTGTACGTACACCTGTTCTGAAATTTTATTTTGTGGTGAAGCATTTTGAGGAGACATGTGAATTCCATGTAAGTTCGTATTTGTTATAAATGATGAGATCCTATTGTGCCTAATTATATGCTAACTTAATCAGATTGAACTCAACCGTCTATTTCAAAATACATTTAATGCAAAGAACTTGAAGAAGCATTGGGATTGAATGCGAGTTCAAATATGATGAATATGAAAAAGTTCTTTGTATCTGGATATGCTAAATGAACAATAATAAAGTGTTACATATCTTTGATGAAAATTTGTATGCGGGCCCATGAACTTGTGGTAGCATTGGAGTTGGAGATATGTTCAAAATTACTAAAATTTTTAGTGTGAGTTTATTTCGTGGAATGGAATGGAATTTGGATGGAATTGGGATTGATTTCCATCCCTTACCATGTTTGTTTTGTTAAAATTGGAATCTTAATTTCATTTGACTGTGTTCGGTTGACAAAGAATTAGATTTGAAATTTGAACAAATGTGAAGGAATTCAAGAAAATTCGTTGGAATCTTCAATCGTTCGACTGACATGATCGTGTTCGGGTCGACTTTTCAGATGTGTTCGCATTCAGATCGATGGTCCGGGTCGTAGCGCTTTCACGTCAGCGCTCTGGGTCAGGTCGTGTTCAGGTCGGGCAGTTCGGTTGAACGCCCCTCTTCAGTTCGCGTTCGGTTCGATGACCCGCAACACTTCGATCGGCCCTGCCCGCTGACGACGCGAACCGTTTCAATCCGACTCGGGACGCCGACAACCTGGACTGCTTCGACCCGACCCAGTTTCGGTTTTTTTGTTTCGTTCTGGTAAATACTCTTGGTTTCGTTTCGGTTCAGTTTTGAAAATTTAGTTCGTTTTTGTCAGTTTTTTCCTATTTCGTTTCCATTCGGTTTTGACGTTTTTGTTTCGTTTTAGTCAGGTTTAGTTGTTTTCGGTTCAGTTTCGATTTTCATTTTGTTTTGGACGGTTTCATTTCTGTACGGTTTTGGTTAGGGGTGTTCACAGTCCGATTTAAACGGTTTTTATATCAAACCGTAAACCAAACTGTTAGTACCGGTTTTTGATCGTCAAATACTGAAACTGAACCGTCGATAATCTAAACCAAACCAAACCGAACCGAACCGTTACTAATGATTTGGTTGTGGTTTGGTTTCACAGTTTAAACTTGTTAGGTATTTATAATAACAACTCACAAAAGATAAAATAAAAAAAAACATTATCTAAAATGCATTGAACAAGCTTGTTATATAAGCATACTAGGTTACGTACCCGTGTATCACACGGGTTAAACAATATAAAAATTTATAAATCAGAAATGTATAAAAAAATGATAAAATAAAATTGTGCATTATAATAAATAAGTTCTAAGCAAAGTTTTTATATTACATGGTTTGGAAAATTTAAAAGCTAAATTTCATGAATTTTTTATAAGGTTCGTCCATTCCTCCTAATTTCTATCGTTAGGAGCATTCTCATCCAGTTTCCTATCTCTATATCAATATATATCATATAATTACACTAAAAAATACTATATTTCTCTCTCCTGTTTAATTAAATAATATTTTTTTATACCTTTTTCATTACAGTTTTCTCTCTTCACTCTATAATTTACAAAAAAATCACTATCTTTTTCTCAAATTTACAAAAAATCACTACATTTTTTCTCTCTACCCTATAATTTACACTCACAACCCCACCCTATAATTTACAAACCCTCCTCACATAATTTTAGGGGATGGATTGGGAATGCTCTAAGACCCACCAAAAACTACTTTAGATTTTTTCAGTTGTCATTAAGAAGATAAAAAGAAAAAAAAATCATTTGAAAGGATACATATAGTTAAAATGTTTCCTGGGTCACATAGCTTAAACATGCTTGCGGATGTAGATAGTTATGTATGAAAAGAAGACTTTATAGCAAAACATAGTCAATACATGCTTATCACAAGTGCATAACTGACCAAGTGGCAAAAGAAAAGCATCTTTATATGCATATAATATAATAAGCATGCGCGTTAATTGTTCTTTGTTTAAGAACCGAAACCACAGCCCATCAAATTTAACAAATTAGCCCAAAAGGTTGAGACCTCATTCACATAATCACATCCATTTCCATATTCCAATTAGACCAACGTTTTCCAGCCACCAACAGATAAGTTCATCTTTTAATGACATCAGCCATCCAGATCTAAAAGTCAACATAAATTTTGACAATTTGGTCAAAGTTGACCAAAAATGAACAAAATCCAATAAAAATCTTTAATCCTCAGATAGTCAAAACTAAACGAAATTTCAGAATTTACCGAATATAGACCAATGTTTCTATTGACTAAAGAGATCTCAAATAATCTTCGAAAACATATCCAACTCGGGACATTTTGCATCATTTTCTGATATGAAAATTATAGGCAGTCATCATATTTTCGAATGATTGTAGAACCAAAAGCATTTTAGATCCGGAACTTGTTCCATCAAAAGCGATCTCTAATAAAGTCACTTACTTGATAAGAAGTTGGCATGCATGTATGTGCAAATATATTCTCCCCCATGAAGCACTTCACACTTAATATCATCATAAGGCTCACGTACTTTGAAGTGTGGGATATGACCAATGTAGCTATCCAAATCTGGTACATAACCAATAAGAAATCAAGATTTTATAATCAAGATTTCTCCAAAAATTCATTTTTCCAAAAAATTCGTGCTTGTAAAAAATTCACGTACTTTTATGTATCGATTTCTCCAAAAAATTCACGTACTTTTATGCATCGATTTCTCCAAAAATTCATGCTTGCAAAAAATCAAGCTTTTATAAAATAAATTATTACCATTCTCCAAGTTTACGACCGTACCACCAAGGATCCTCCCATTCCATGGAGCTTGAGAGAAGGAAGGCTGTGAACAGCTGATCCACACAATACATGCCTCCAAAGCCTGGAAAAAAATGACAATTTTAAATTATTTTGCTACAAAAACCCCCAAACACGACATATAAATAATCATGTTTGAAAAAGCTTTAGATATATTTATTTTGTAAGTTATTTAGAAAGTTATCTAATTTCTTCACATATATTTATATTTTTAAGATGGACCGGCAAGGTGTATTGTAGGGCAAACATGCTTGAAAAAGCTTTGTATGTTTAACCTTCACAAGTCAATTTGCAGTTGATTTTATAAGTGCTCGTGACATTGTTGACTTTAAGGTCAAACATATAGGTTTTGAACTTCAACATTGGCGGGTCGATACAAATTTAAAAAAAATATATTAGACAAGAGAAGTACGCAAGCAGTAAGACTCGCCTTTTAAAACGAAATCCTTATAATAAACGAATAGTACCTGTTTTGGTTTTCCGTTCTTGCCACCGGTGGTTGATATGATATGATGTGATCAGTTTCTGCTTCATTCACATCAGTAATGGGAGACGAAATTTCCTAAATTATTTATCAAAATTTTGTTAAACAATACACTATTATTATAGTTCCCGCCAATTGTTGTTGCCCTTTAAGTGATACATTTGTACTTGGTTAAGTTTTAAAAACCAAGCTCAGTTTCAGCAACTAAGTGATTAAAATGGCAAAGAATGATCCAACCCTAACACAGGCTAAATACACACACCAAAGAGATATAATCAAAGTGAACATTCATAATCCATGAAGTAAAGAATTAACAATTTGATATATAGGATAATCAAGATTCTGATCATTCGCAATTTAATGAATAAAGGACCTAAAAATTAATTATCATTACAAAACCATGACTAAACAAATATAAAGTATAGATAACTAAATATACTTATTATAAAATATGTAATATTCGTAAATTTGAAAAATAAATAAATAAAATTAAACAAGAAATGATAATAAAATAAATGGATTGATAAGAATGGCAGGTATTTTAACTTAAATTCAAATTTTGAGTTAACTTCTTGTGTACGATCCGTTTATGAATATAATCTTTTCATTCATCAAAACCATATATATCTATTTCCCCTTCCATATTCACACCGCCAACACCCTACACGTTGGTAACAACGTAGCCAACCATAACCTCTACCGCCACCGCATATTCCGGCCACCATCTCCTGCCGCCGCCGCTTGTCACGCATCCGTATTCTCTCATTGCTCTCGCTCTTTGATATGTTCAGTCACGTTCGGCTACAAAGGTAATAGTCTGCTCTTTGTTAATCGGTTTTTGCTTAAATAATCTGGGTTATTATGGTTCTTGAATTTCGATGTGTTCCGGCGACAAAGTTGTTAATGTGGAGATCGATTTTTGTTGGAAAGAAAAAGAAAAAAAATAACCTTACCTGATGGTTTTTGCCAGCTCAAAGTCTCATCTGTCTCGTTTTCGTTTTTTTTACATCACTTTAAAATCCCAAACTAAACTATGATATAATTGGAGCTAGTTAACTAAATAAAGTTCTAATCTCATGTAGAAGTTTAACACGGTAAATAAGATATGCTGTTTTGGTTACATGTAACATTTAATACGGTAAATTGGTGAACACCCAAATTATTTTATAAAACATAATAGTTAAATTAAAACGTTTTAAACCTACTGACTATTTATCTGTGTCTAATTGGTAGATAATTCATTCTTATATTATTACATTAAGACTAAATTCCTTGCGATCAGAATTATCAAAGTGTTCTACTAGTCCATTTTTTTTTTGAACATGAGAAAATTTAATATAAGAATCCACAAAGTTCAATCGCCGGAATATCAAAATGAACGAGTCAAGAAACAAGAGAACCTAAAAACTAAAGTTTGCTAACATTCTAATGTGAGATAAATAACATGTAGGTGTTAGTACAACTTAAGACAACTTCTCTTTTCTCGCTCATCAATTAAGGTATGGTTTCCGTTTCTTTCACTCATAGTATTAATTATATTCCGCTACTTCGTAGTACGGTTTTCGTTTACTCATAGTATAAATTCTAATATGTTACTTTGTAGTACGGATTTTCATTATGCGTCAGTTACATTTTGATTTCAGTTATTTTATACGATATATTATTGTAGCATGCAATACATTATTTATGTTGTACTCTTTATTGCATGTTCCTTTTGAATATGTTTAGTTATATGTTTTTAGCTTAATGCTCTGTTACTTGAGCATTTGCTGACTTGTCATTGGGGCATCAACGACATGGCACTTGTCATGACAGTGAGTAATTAAAGTTCACGGCGTCTCTAACTAATACTTGTGTAGTATTAGGGACACTAAGGGGCGTATGGATCGATCCTAGTTCTGTTATGACTTCTGATTTCTCGGGGATGCAACAATGCGTGTACGCCACACGTACCATCTCATAGGTGCATGGACTAGTTAGCTGTGTACCCCTCTGTTTCTGGCTCTGGGTGTTTTTGTGTACACGACTTATTTTTGTTAATATACCATTTGTCGTGTAGTTTGATATGTGTTTCTGTATCTGTTTCTGTATATGCTTATGATTATAGTTAAGTATCTGATTCGTTTTATGTAGTAATTTGGTTATGTTATATATTAGCATCTGCATCAGTTTTCCTTCGATACCCGTATTATTTTCAGTTAGCCTTAGTTATGGTTTTAATGTCAGTTATATTTTTGTTTGCTTTTAGTAAGTTTCTTCTTTACATGTATCATTGCTCTATCCGTTACTGGGCAAATTTTGGCTCAACAGTGTTTTCTTGTTTGTGTTTGTCTTATTTTGTTGGCAGGTAATGCGGGAAATTAGTGATGAGAGTAAAATGAAGCCCAAAAATAAAGAATTTTATTGACTTTCTTTTATTTTAGCATTTAATAATTTTGACTTAGGAATTTCTTTCGGTTTGTTTTTACTCGTTAGTTGCCTTTGGATTCTTTGTATTTCTTTTAAATGATTGTTTTTGGTTTGTGATGTCTGTAATAGTGACACATCCGCCTATTCCGGGTTGGGATGTTACAGTTATTGTTTCAGACCTAGGCTCTTTCTTGTAGAAAACTTAAACAATGGTAATTAAAAATGTGAGTTAACAGGTAGACATCGGGTTAGGATTTCTCTTTTCATTTTCCGTGTATTCCGTAAATCTTTATCTTTCAGCTCATAAGTATATCTTACTTTCAGATGCCTCCTAGAAGACGTGTGAACCGCCAAAACGAGAATGATGTTGGAAACGAACCTCCTCTTGCGACCTTTGTTACTAACGCCGTTAATGCGGCTATTGCGGCAATAGTCCATAACATTATACAACAGTTGCAGCAGAATAATCCTAGAAGGCAACAATACCGGAGGCAACAACCCTGGAGGCAATAATCCTGGAGGTAGAAACCCTAGAGTCAATAATCCTCCTGTTGGTATTCATATCAGGCTTGAGCATTTTCAAAAGCAAAATCCGAAATCTTTTAGTACCGCCATTACTCCTATGGAAGCTGAAAACTGGATTGCGCAAATCGAGAAACTATTTGAGGTGCTGGGTGTCGAAGATGTGTTTAAGGTTCGACTAGCTACTAACAAGCTCGAAGATGATGCTCATGGATGGTGGAAGACATTGAAAGCTGCTCGTGGAGGAGATAACTATGCAACCACACTTCCTTGGAATGATTTTCGTGCCCTGTTTTTTCAGTAGTGTTTTACTAATGCCGACCGCAGTGAATATCTGAGGGAATATTCTTCTATCGTGCAAGGAGATGATGAGCCTATTGTAGAATTTAAGAACCTCTTCTGTCGTCTGGTTAGTTTTTTAAGCCCGACTGTAGGTACTCAAGAGCAGTAAACCAATCATTTCAAGTGGCCCATATGCGACCGTGATAGGAAGTTCATTCTAAATCTCCGATTCATGACATAAATGAAATAGTGGATGTTGTTAAAAACTTGGATAACGATAAGAAACATTCTCAGAGGACGTATGATAATAACCGTAAAGGGTCAAGAGAAAGTAGTAGCGAGAGAAAGTAGTAGCGATTAAAATCATTCTAGTGACAACAACGATCAATCATTGGTACCTCGAGACTGTAAGAACCGATCTGATCAGAATTTCAATAATCAACCATGACATGGGATGACAAAACCAAAATCATGGAGCTGCACAAAATCAGACACAACAGAATCGTGATGTTATCCCTCCTTGTGCTACTTGTGGAAAACTTCATAGGGGTGTATGCCGCCGAGCCGAAGGCCTTTGTTTCAGATGTGGTGAGACTGGACACTTGGTTAGGGAGTGCCCTCAACGTGACCCTCGAGCTAATACTGAGGGAGACGCTAGGCCCGTTGAAGGAGGACGAGTTTTTGCACTTGCAGCTAATGACGCAACTAATGCCCCTGGTACGAATCCTTAGTTCTATACAACATGGTATTTTTTAGTCATCCGTTTTTAGTTTTGATATCACGAGTTCCGTGTTTAGTTTGCTAAATAAGTTAATAGTCTTTATTCTCCATCACAATGGCTCTGAGTAATATATTAGTCGTTTTATTTGATCTCTCTGAATTTTGAGCATTAATAAGTTTCGTTCTATGTTTATCTCTCATTTTAGAGAGTTCATATTTTAGTGTGTGATATTCGTATACTGTACTTAAGAAGTTTAAGATATGATATGTTCTCCATCCATTACATCCGTTTTGACTCAATTATGTTTCGAAATTTCGAGGACAAAATTTCTTTTAGAGGGGTAATATTGTAAGATTCGTAAATTTGAAAAATAAATTATTAAGTAAATAAATAAAATAAAACAAGAAATAATAATAAAATAAATGGATTGACAAGAATGACAGGTATTTTAACTTCTCCATCATTATCCGAATGTTATCACCAAATAAATTAAAATGTTGAGTTAACTTCTTATATACGATTCGTTTATGAATTTAATCTTTTCATTCATCAAAACCATATGTATCTATTTCCTCTGGCATATTCAAATCGCCAATCAAGTCTCAGATCGATAATCAAACACGAACTAATAAATAACTCTCGTTTATATTAATCAGAAAATCTAACTCAAAACTGATTACAACTCTCAAACCCTAACTTGGTTTGACTTTTGATGAACCCTAACTTGGTTGCATCCAGATGAACCCTAACTCAGTTACATCTCATCGTGTGTCTCTAGATGAACCCTAACTCGGTTACATCTCACACTCCACAAATTATACTTAAACATGACTTGGTTTATATAGACTAACCTAACTTGCTACCCAAGACATTACCAAATATAATAAAATCCTAATTACAACCCCATAAACCCATTACATGTTATTGAATCTCACGGGCCCGATAGGTCCAACCTGGTCACCTACACACGACGGGCCTATTAAGTTGGAAATTACGTCCAACAATCACCCCTTTAATTCCGACTTGAAACAGGTGGTTCTTCAACTTTGAGCATGTCTCTTTTGCCCTGCTTGATTTGACCTACGATCTTGACCTTCTCGGCTTTCACAACCATATTGGTCTTCATCATCTCAGTCATTATTATTTCTGCTTCACACGGTTCTTCATAAATTAACTCGTCCACAACTTGCTTCTCATAAGTTTTGATTTCTTCTTACGGATCACCCGATTTCTCACTTTGATCAGTTACAGATCAGTTCTTCTCGAACCCGCTTTCATAGCCAAGTTGATTGTTTCACACAACCGACTTCTCAATTTCTGATCAATCTATCACGGATTGACAGTTTTCTTCTTCACTAGTATCACATTGCGTCGCCCGAATCACTCAGGTAAACACTAGTATCACACCGTACCACCCCGAATCACTCAGGTAACTCCACACTTATTGCGGGTGACCGAACTTTTAATCGATGGGTATTACAAAATATATAAAAAAACTCAAATATATTGCTATACGATTCAAGTTTAGTTTTATACGAACGGTTTTTGGTATAAACCGTGAACCAAACCGTTCGTTACGATTTGAAACTTTTTAAACTGACCGACCAAAAATTAAAAACAAAAACCAACCACGAACCAAACCGATGACCAGTTTGGGCGGTTTCACAGTTTGAAACCGAGCCGTGAACACCCCTAGTTTTGGTACTTTTGTCTGGGTAAAAGTACCAGACCCGACCAAAACAACGAAAAAAACCAAAAAAAAATCAAAATTGAATTGAAAAACCCAACCAAAATGAAACACAAAAACCATGACCGAACATAAATGAAACCGGCCAAAACGAAACAAAAACATGAACTCGATCCGAGACGAAACAAAAAATTGATCAAGAAACAAAAAATCGAAATTGAGCTTAAACGAAACCGACCAAAATGAAACATAAAAACCGAAACCAAACTGAAACGAAACCGGAAAGGCCGACCAAACCGAAACCAAAAAAAAGAAACATAACCGAAACCGAAAAACTGACCAAAATTAAACAAATAAACTAAAACTGAACCTAGTAATCCACCAAAACGAAACAAAGAAAAAAGGAAACCGAACCAAAAAACCGACCAAAATGAAAGAAAAAATTAAAACCGAATAGAAAAGAAACTGAAAGAACTGACCTAAACGAACCCAAAAAATTGAAACCGAACCAGAACGAAACCGACAAACTAACCAAAAGAATCAAAAAACGAATTTGAAAGGAACAGAAACCAAAAAATGACCTAAATGAACCAAAAATCCAAAACTCAACAAGAACAAAACCGAAAACACTGACCAAAAGAAGCAAAAAACGAACTCGAACCTAAACGAAACCGAAAAACCAATCAAAACAGAACAAAAAAACGAAACCGGGTCGGGTAGAAATGGTTCGGGTCGTAGGCGAGCTGGGGCGGGCCGAAATGTTGTTTGCCATCGGTAGCGGGGGAAGGGTTGGTGGGGGTCGGGGTGATTGTTTCCAATTCATTGACCAACCAATCATGTCAGGAATGAAATTGGTATTCCAATCCCAACAAATTCTTATTCCTATTGGAATGTTTAAATTCAAAATCTAATTCCTTTTTATTCCAATTCCTACGCAAATTCCTATTCCAATCACAAAACATTCCGCGAACCAAACGCACCTTTAGTGTTTATTGTCTCGTAAATTGTTTTGCTGCTCCTATATTTGTATCTTTTTTTAACGGCACCCCCCATCCCCACCCCTGTTTTACATCATTTTGCTCATAATGGGACTTAAACCCTCACCGCTTGAAAAAGTCTTCACCTTTTTAACACCTTGGTACTATTGGACTCAGGGTGTTGTCACCTCCCAACCGATAACAACTTATATATCGGGGCATAACTCAGATTGTTCATCGCACGATAGGACTATTAAATTGTCAATATTTATTCAATTCAATTAATGAGGCCACATAATACACATTGTTCAAACTCGAGAAAAAACAACACAAATAAACAAACATGACATTTTATTTGTGATAACTTACGGGTAGTTTATGCAACCTTCACCTGCAACAAATCATCATCAAACACTTGTACCTGTAGCATGTATAAAAATAAAAAGTCAACTACAAGTATTGGATAAGTAAACATAACTTTGATACATATAATATTGAAAATGTGCAATTCACTTGTAATTGGTGTAAATTCAAGCATATATGAAAATGTGAAACAATTAATAAATCAATGTGTATTCACTGTTGTGAGCACAATGCCAATGTATATGAAGAGATAAAAATAAATAGACGTGGATTCATTGTCGTTAGCACAAAGACAAACATATATGAATAGATAAAAATAAGTGTGCGTCAATTATTGAGAACGAACACATCGAGTGTGAGTATGAACACCCACCGCCAACAAAAATGTAAGCGCGTCATCACATAACAACTTAAACAAATAAACACACAAGTAACATAAACATATAGCATGTAGTTTGACACACAACGAACATGAGATTGAATTTCAATATGTATTGCCACAAAACTTGAGATAAAATATTGACGTTTGGTAATACGTATACATGCTGCCCCTAAAAAGTATAACTATGAAAATAGGATGATTAGCACAAGTTGTAACGGTGTTGACAACTCTTAACAATTAGCCTAAAAGAATAATATTACAAGTATAAATAGTAGAATTATGAAGCAATGGAAATGACTTGGGATTTCTAGGTCCATATACGTTTAGTGTTTTGTTTAGACTACTAAATGTTATATTAATAAAACGTGTAACAACAAAAATATAATTAACTAGTTGAGGAAAACAAAATGTGAAAAGAAAATAGTGTAAGCAAAAATAGCAACTTGATCAAAAGAATAATATGTCTTCACATATTTGTTTGGGTTATATTAAAATATCATATGATTATTACTAATAATATAGAATTTTTTGGGTTGTCTAAAATAAATATTGATATCAATACAATTAAAGTACGGACTATGTTATATGTAGTTCAAAAATATGATATATAAGAATAGATATTGTTTATAAAATGTCCATATGAAGCTCTTATGATAACAAAACATTTCTTCTAACACATTCAAACAATAAGAGCTAATAGCATTTTTAACAAGTAAAATATCATATGTGATTGCTAAAATTCAACAAGAATAACGTAAGCATTGTTTGAGGCCAAAACAAGAATTGAATTAGTGAATAACGGGCATTACATTGTTGCAAGGCTCGCTAGTTTGTTTAAAGAAGAAGTCCTAAATGTTGGACTCGGTCTGCCCAAAACATATATTATAATTGATGTGGCTAGTATGTCATGATCCAAGTCGGGTCATACCCAATAACAAGCTAGACAAACACCAATTATATTTGTATATGATATGATCATAAGTAAATAAATATTGACACTTATGTTATTTGGAAAGGGTTTCTAAATATATATTGTAGTTGTGAAATGAATAAATCATATGGATGATTTATGTTTTGAGAGAGTGCATTCCATAATGTTATTTAAGATGGTTAAATAACAATATATGAATAAAGTTACCTAGTATGTTACCTATATTGTGTTATACTTATAACAAAATGTAATAAGTTTTATAACACAACACATTAATGGAAAGTTATAAAAAAATAAAATGATAATAACAACAAAGAAGGAAGGCCCCCCCCCCCTCTTTCTTTCTCTCTTATTATTTTATTATTATATTTTTCTTAGTGGGTGCATGCAATGGAGGTGATTGGGGGACTTGGGTGGTGATTTTGAATGACCATCTTCCCTTACCACTCTCTTTCATTTTGTACAACATAACACAAGTAACAAAATCTCTCTTCTTTCTCTCCAAAATTCGGCCAAAGCAAGAAGGCAAGGAAGAAGGTGATTTTCAAGTGTTAAAAATCCTAGCTAAAGGTGTGTTGTCGGAGCTTGGGGTATACTAGCTTGAGGAACTTCTCTTTTGGAGTCTTGCCTACTATTTCACCATCTCCTTCATCCTATTTTGGGTTTACTTGAAAGGTAGTTTAACATGCATGAACTTATAGTGACATGCATGTGCTTGTAAGTATGTTTTTCGTATTTGGATCCGGTTTTGGGTTTTGCATGTGTAAAATTGGTTTTATACGCTATAAACTAACAAGATTTAAAACTTTAATCCGCTGGGTTTTTCATAAAATTGGGGTTACTTTGATAATCTTGTTAAAACCCAACAATGGCATCAAGAGCCACTTATACGGATGCATGCTTCATTAGACCCAAAAATTTTCAGGTTTATGGGTGGGGTTTACCATATGGCCGAAAATTTTGGGGTTTTGGTTACCCATGGTTTTTCAAGATTATACTTTACATGCATGTGGTAATCTTGAAAAACTAAGTCATTTGGATGATTAATTGTGTTGTTTGGACAAAACCCGAAACTTTCGGTTTTGTCAAGTTTGGCCGAAAGTTTCAAGGGTAAAGGGGAACCATTTTGGATATTGTATTATTGCATATTTGGATATGTAATAGATGTTCATAACCTAGCCATGGCCTTGTGTTTGGTTGAATGTTTGTGTTGATTGTTTGTTCATTCAAATGGTTGTTTGTTCATTCGATATGGTTATAATATTTATTTGTGTTTGTAATCTATTTATTCATTTCATTTGGTTTGTAATAATAAGTATATTAGATGCATTTTTTTTACTAGAAAAATGTATTAGGATATGTTTTGTAAAAGAAGATGCAAGGAAGGAAGCCCAAATAAAATGATGGAGACCACAACACAGGGTGAACACTTGGAGCATTTGGATGCGGGATCAAGTGGGAGTTCACCGACACAATATTATGTCCTTTTGAGTCCCTTAGGAGAGACCTTTTGGCACACTTGTATTCGGTCAACAAGTGTAGTCAACATTAGGAGGCTATGGTTATGAACATGTGGTTGTATGTATTTTATGCTTGCATGGTTGATTTACTTTTGTTTGTATTATTGCAATGTGGTTTGCTAGCAACTTAAAATCAACAACTAGCATAAAATTGGTTTCTTAGAAATCGTTAGGTAATAAAAATTGGTTTTATTAAAGTTTAATGATTTCATAATAAAATGAGTTTTATTAATAGGAACTTTAAAAATGGGTTTTTAACTAAGTACCATACATTTGAATGCATGAAAATGAAAGGTACATAAAAGTTTTCCAATCTAGAATTTAGAAAACTAAAATCCCTTTTATAAAATAAGTCAAACACCATCCTTTTATACAACACTTAAATCACTTGGGAACTCGGTATGGGATAAAGGTCACCTAACCATGTTATAGGAAACTTGTGAGTTTGAGGTGGGTTTACCATATTTGTGGGATAAAGGTCACCTAACCACTTATATGTGTAAACTCACATGTGTGTATAAGTAGGACGACTTACATTGGAAACCATGTGAATAGGGTCACCGAAGCATGGCGTATAATGGTGTTGATGGGATTAAACATGCCAACTAAACATAAAATGTTTAACCGATCCCATAAAACTAGAAGTTGCAAAGGGTTGCAATCATCAAACGTTGACTACCTTGTTAATTTAAATAGTAGGATAAAGGTCACTAACTACTATTTGAATGTAACATTGGGTTCTAGATTTTAATCATTAATTGTCTAGGAGACATAAAGGGTATTAAAGATTAAAATTAATTATTGATATTGAAAATACTAAAATTGAGCTTTGTTATATTTGTAGATGGCCGCAATCAACAATCCACCTAACATTATTATTCCACCCGTTAACAACCTATCACTAAGATCTATTCTTGACAAGGATCGTCTAAACTATACCAACTTTATGGATTGGTATCGAAACTCGAGAATCATTCTCAAGTAAGAAAGAAATACTACGTATTAGAGGAACCTATTCCCGATGAACCTAGCATTGACGATGCCGAAGACCATAACAATTGGGTTAAGCACAATGAGGATTCGGTGCAAGTTTCTTGCCTCATGTTGGGAACTACGATTCCCGAGATTCAAAAGGATTTTGAACTTCATGGGGCATAGGACATGATCACCCAACTTAAGGAAATGTTCCTTACACAAGCTAGGGTGGAACGCTTCGAAACGGTTCGAGCGCTTCATGGATGTCGTATGGAAGAAACCCAATCGGTCTCATCTTATGTACTTAAAATGAAAAGCCACCTTGATCGTCTCGAGCGCCTTAATTGTCACATCTCAAACGAATTAGCCACGGATTTTTGATCCTAAATAGCTTAACTAAAAAGTTTGAGACATTTGTTATGAATTATAACATGAATGGGTGGGACAAAAGCATTGGTGAGCTTCACGCAAAGCTCAAGACGGCCGAGACGGGAATGGGTAAAAAAGTTTTACCCGTTCTAACAATCAATGAAGGCGGTAATAGGAAGAGGCATCACCCGGAACCTAAGGCAAAGGTTGCCAAAGGTAAGGGACAAGTCATGGCTAAGTTCAAGGGAAAGGCGAAAGCGGGACCACCCAAACCGAAAGAAAAGAAGCCAAAGGTTTGTGCGGAGGATCCGTGCTTTGGATGTGGGGAGATAGGGCATTGGATGAGGAATTGTCCAACCTATCTAAAAGAGTTGAAAGCTAAGAGGGATGCGGGGAAAACCTCGGGTACAACTTTCATGATTCATATTGATCTTAATATTATTTCCTCTAACACATGGGTATTGGATACCGGATGTGGAACTCATATTTGCAATTTGTTGCAGGGGTTCAAAGGAAATGAAAGATTCAAGAAGGGAGATATTAGTCTCTTCATGGCCAACAGAGCAAAGGTTGTTGTCGAAGCCCGAGGGGACTACATTTTGAAGCTTCCAAATGGTTTAGAAGTTATTTTAAATAATGTTTGTATGCTCCTAGTTTGACTAGGAATATTATCTCCGTTTCACTTCTAAGACAATATGGTTATGATTTTAAGTTTATGGATGATTGTATTTATGTTTTCATGAAAGATGTATTTTATTTTAAAGCAATGCCATCTAATGGCATTTATGAATTGGTTCATGATAACACATCTTATGATAGCATATTATACCAATCAAGCACCAAGAGACTCAAAATGGATTTGAGTAAAACTTATCTTTGGCATTGTTGCCTTGGTCATATAAACAAAGATCGCATACACACACTTCAAAAGAATGATCTTTTGGAATCAAGTGATGATTCATTTGATAAATGCGAGTCTTGTATGTTAGGAAAGATGACCGAGGACCCCTTTAGTGGAACAAATGAAAGGGGAAAAGATTTATTAGGTATCATACATTCGAATGTATGTGGTTCTTTTAAGGCAATGACAAGGAATGGTGAAAGATACTTCATTACCTTTATTGACGACTACAGTCGTTATGGGTATGTGTACTTGTTAAGACACAAAGATGAAGCATTTGAAATGTTCAAAATCTTCCAAAATGAAGTACAAAATCAACTCGATAAAACCATCAAAGTACTTCATTCGGATAGAGGAGGTGAATACCTAAGTGATGCTTTCCAAGATCATCTTAGAAGTTGTGGGATCATCTCACAACTTACTCCACCCGGAACACCACAACACAATGGTGTATCCGAGAGGAGAAATCAAACTCTATTAGATATGGTTCGATCTCTGATGGCTAGATGCACATTGCCTCTATCATTTTGGGGTTTCGCTTTGCTCTCCGCAGCCCGTATTCTAAATATGGCCCCAACCAAGAAAGTGGACAAGACACCTTTTGAAATATGGAATGGAAGGGCTCCATCATTATTATATTTAAAGGTATGGGGTTGTGAGGCTTATGTCAAGAACAACACCCAAAACAAAGTTGAAAGTCGATCCACTAAGTGTATCTTTGTAGGATATCCCAAAGATTCTATGGGATATTATTTCTACAACCCAACCGAGCAAAAAGTGTTCGTTGCTCGAAAGGCCGAGTTCTTGGAAACTAAGTTCCTTATGGAAGGTACTAGTAGAACGGTGGAACTTGAGGAGGATCGAGAACCACAAGCCGATACACGTTTGGTTGACACTAGCAATCAACAAGAGGTTGTTGAGAATGATCAAATGGTTGATCAAAACACACAAAACGTTCGCAAATCCGGTAGAATTAGTCATCCACCCGAAAGATATGGAATTTTCATGGATGGATGCTATGTGGTAGATTCGGATGAACCCACCACATACCATGATGCAATGTCACAATCCGATTGTGACAAATGGCTTGAAGCCATGAACGTAGAGATGCAATCCATGCATGACAACCAAGTATGAGATTTGGTTATACCACCTCTTAATTCCAAACCGGTTGGAAGTAAGTGGGTTTTCAAGAAGAAAACCGATATGCATGGAAACTTGGATGCTTATAAAGCAAGAATTGTAGCAAACGGTTTCACTCGAACTCAAGGGGTTGACTATGATGAAACTTTTTCTCCCGTAGCAATGCTAAAGTCTATTAGGATATTGTTTGCCATAGCCGACATTATGACTATGAGATATGGCAAATGGATGTCAAAACCGCTTTTCTAAATGGGCATCTTGAGGAAGATGTCTATATGTTTCAACCCGAAGGTTTTGTCGATCCACAACATCCTAATAAAGTATGCAAGTTAAAGAAATCAATCTATGGATTGAAACAAGCATCTAGAAATTGGAATCGCCGTTTTGATGAAGAAGTTAAGAAATTTGGATTCATCAAGAATAGTGATGAAGCTTGTGTGTATAAAAAGGCTAGTGGGAGCATCATCACTTTCTTAGTGCTGTATGTTGATGACATACTACTATTTGGAAATGACATTCCAACCATGGAAGGTGTAAAAACATGGCTTGGAAGTTATTTTTCCATTAAATATCTTGGTGAAGCCGCCTATATTTTAGGAATAAAGATCTATAGGGATAGATCAAGACGGTTGATAGGTTTAAACCAAATTACATACATTGACAAAATCTTGAAAAGGTTCAAGATGGAGAACTCTAAGAGAGGTTTGGTACCTATTCAAAGAGGGACGATATTGAGTGCATCTCAATGTCCAAGCTCAAAGGAAGAGCAAGAGAAAATGAATGGAATCCCGTATGCATCAGCTATAGGATCCATCATGTATGCAATGATATGTCTAGACCGGATGTGTCATGCGCTTTAAGCATGACAAGTAGATTCCAACAAAATCTGGGAAGTAGCCATTGGATGGCTATCAAGAGTATATTGAAATACCTTAGAAGGACTAAGGATATGTTTCTAATATACGATTTGGGTGAGGAGGAACTCGTTATAAAGGGTTACACGGATGCGAGTTTCCAAACCGATCAAGATGATTCTCGATCACAATCGGGATATGTTTTCGTTATGAATGGTGGGGCAGTCTCTTGGAAGAGCTCGAAACAAGATGTGGTAGCATTGTCCACCACAGAATCAGAATACATCGTTGCTTCATTGGCAGCTCAAGAAGCTGCGTGGATTAGGAAATTCATTGCCGACCTAGGGGTGGTCCGTACCATTCAGGACCCTCTAGAAATCTTTTATGAAAACGAGGGTGCGATTGCTCAAATCAAGGAACCTCGTGCACATCAAAAGACGAGGCACATTGAACGGATGTTCAACTACATAAGGGATAAAGTTGAAAAGGGAAAGATATGTATTCACAAAGTTCACACCGATCAAAACATTGCGGATCCACTCACAAAGCTTCTTGAAAGGCCAAAGCATGAAGGTCACACTTGTGCCTTAGGACTTCGATATTCTAGTGATTGGATATGATCAAATTTTGTATTTGGATATCCGAACAATTATTATTTTGACTCATTCATATGATTATGGTTTATAATTATGACATTTTGAGTTATGTTCCATTTTAGCATGTTTAAATCCATGAATAAGTTAATTATTCTAAATGTCCGTAGTCGTTTGTATTTGTGGGAACAAGTATGAAGGTAAGACTATTATGAACTTGGATTGTTGGATATTCATAAGGTATGAATATAGAGAAAAAGGTTGCTGCCAAGGTTCATAGATATTTATGGGATATAAATATTGGACTGACCCACTCTCAAATGTTACCACATGGAATCTTTGTGTTGATCATAAGTAAATTTGAGTAAAGGCGAATATCAAAGTATCCTCCGACCTGAGATACATATTGGGTCTTGATATTCACCAAGTATTATGCTTTGACTTAGTTCTTCGCTGCTCTGAAACATGATGGTACATAAGTCTAAGATCAGATATGGTACTAGGTGATTGTGAGAGACGTATGTAGTCAAGAGGGGATTTGTCCCTCTTATTCGTTGATAGTAAGAGGTCTAAGGCCTGCTAAGTTAAATCAACAGAGAATGATCATTCTGTGTCTCTGGATTTGACATGACATTTGTGGCAAAAGGATAAATGATAGATTCACCTAAATCATTTCAAGTAAGGGACTTGAAGGGGATGATGTTATTGAATGACACTTCGTCATGCGTATTAGGGGTAGTAAACCGTAGTTAGGCGGTATTTGCTACTTGCATCAATCTTCTATGTATCTTGTGCAAGTGGGAGATTGTTGGACTCGGTCTGCCCAAGACATATATTATAATTGATGTGGCTAGTACGTCATGATCCAAGTCGGGTCATACCCAGTAACAAGCTAGACAAACACCAATTATATTTATATATGATATGATCATAAGTAAATAAATATTGACACTTATGTTATTTGGAAAGGGTTTCTAAATATATATTGTAGTTGTGAAATGAATAAATCATATGGATGATTTATGTTTTGAGAGAGTGCATTCCATAATGTTATTTAAGATGGTTAAATAACAATATATGAATAAAGTTACCTAGCATGTTACCTATATTGTGTTATACTTATAACAAAATGTAATAAGTTTTATAACACAACACATTAATGGAAAGTTATAAAAAAATAAAATGATAATAACAACAAAGAAGGAAGCCCCCCCCTCCTCTCTTTCTTTCTCTCTTATTATTTTATTATTATATTTTCCTTAGTGGGTGCATGCAATGGAGGTGATTGGGGGACTTGGGTGGTGATTTTGAATGACCATCTTCCCTTACCACTCTCTTTCATTTTGTACAACATAACACAAGTAACAAAATCTCTCTTCTTTCTCTCCAAAATTCGGCCAAAGCAAGAAGGCAAGGAAGAAGGTGATTTTCAAGTGTTAAAAATCCTAGCTAAAGGTGTGTTGTCGAAGCTTGGGGTATACTAGCTTGAGGAACTTCTCTTTTGTAGTCTTGCCTACTATTTCACCATCTCCTTCATCCTATTTTGGGTTTACTTGAAAGGTAGTTTAACATGCATGAACTTATAGTGACATGCATGTGCTTGTAAGTATGTTTTTCGTATTTGGATCCGGTTTTGGGTTTTGCATGTGTAAAATTGGTTTTATACACTATAAACTAACAAGATTTAAAACTTTAATCCGCTGCGTTTTTCATAAAATTGGAGTTTTATGACTTTGATAATCTTGTTAAAACCCAACACTAAAAATCCCCAAATTAATATAAACCATATAATCAAATTGATAATTGAGTTGTCAGATTACCAGAATTTGATAAAAGGGCTTTCGAAATGGACAAGAAAAGAATAGGATTAGATATTGAAATTACCCGAATTGATGAAGGATTAAGGATGAATTGGTTGATTGAAGTTTCAAGCCTAGAATAGAGATTCTTGATTTCTAGAGAGCTTGATAGAATTGATTGTGAATATGCTCATAGAAACTGATGAATTTGATTATGAAATGAACATTGTAACTCAAACTTTGTTGTAAAGACTCTGGAGTTATGGAGATGAATAACAAGGAATCTTTACCAAAATAATGTTAATGCTAAATGAGAAATAAGATGATGATTAAAGTGAGCAAGGACCACACCGGATGACCAGCTCGATGGCCCGATTAGTTTCCCATAACTGGTGGCTACGTCACGTGTTGCAATGCGTGAAGGTTAAGCCTTTCGCTTATTGCGACCCAACTGAGGATCTACTGTTCTTCCGCCCCGTCGCATATCGCTAAAAGGAGAAGTTTATTCCTTTGCGACGCCAAAGGGTCTGAATTATCAGAAATTTTAGTTTTTGACTGAATTAGTCCCTGGATTTTGATTAAACACGTTTAGGACATGAAATAACCAAATTGATAATTGAGATTAATATAAAAGCATAATACTCTAGTACTTTAATGATAAAAGATAATCCGGGTTACACCGAAAGTTCGAAATGGGTGGGGTTTCGGGTTCTGAAATTGACGAATGTGACAATATTCCATACTTTTTGAAATTTCATCCCGAAATTTGATTGAAGTGCACCGAGAGATATGATTGTGAATTCTAAACGAATGGATGAAATGAGAGAATTCTTGGGTTTTGTTGTTGAGCTTTTTGGTGCAATGATGTATCAGATGATAGTCGTTTCTCACGGGTGGATGTGGAAGTGAAAGGTAGCGGTAGATGAATGAGTTTGAGGGAAAGGAAAGATCTCGTGTGTAAAAGAATATTGACGTGTAGTGCACTTGTCAAAACAAAGGTCAAAATAACACAAAACAAGGGTAAAAAATAACACAGATCTTCGGGTGATACGAAAGCGCTACAAATGATTAATATGATGAGTATACTTATATATAGGATGTACCCCCTGTATCTAACATTTCCTTATCACTCACATTTGTTTCATTCCTCTATATCACTATAGGATTTGTACTATTACACACAACCGAACTTACTATGATTTTCATGTGGGATCTTTTGTAATTAAGTAAGCACCCATAATTACTTAGATCATCGCATGGTCTTCATAGTTAGCCCGGTTGTGTGGGTTAAAAGAAGAGAAGTTTTGGACACTTTACGTAACTTGACATAAAAAAATCAAACTGGCTCCTTTCAGGTGGAACAAGATCACGTCAACTTTGAGAAGTTGAACTAGAAAGTATTAACAAATTTTAGGGTTTTGAAAAGACTTAAAATTTACGTTTAAAAAATGCATGAATAATTTGTTTATAAGTGTTTTTGACAAGGAGTATGGAAAATAAACGTATATGAGGATCCAATATGTTTGACGAATTATTGTTTCAAAATGAATTTGGACCTGAGTTGATGTTCCTCACTTCCTCGGAGAGGTTATATAACATCCCTAGTTTTGTTGGGTATTTAAAAGAATCGGGTTTAATTGAATTATAAAATATAAATGTAATTATCTGAAGTACAAGGGGGTTGAGTGTCATTAGATGAAAAATTAAACATGAAACCCTACCCCTACCTTATAAGAGTAGCCACAATCTCATTTCATAACCATCTTGGTCTTCAACGTCATTCAAACCCAAAATTCTCGTTTTTGAGATAGCAACCCATAAAGACCCGATGATTCCCGAAGATCTAACCATCGGATCGGTCTCAAATATCGAATAATCCCGCCGATCAGATCTTTGATCAGAGATCGGGACGTCCAATTTTATCAAGGAAACCGCAACAGTGAAAAATGGAGATTTTTGGTGGTTGTTTGGGTTTTTTGGAGAAGGCGAGCTGATGGATAGGTAGACTGTGGTGAGACGGTTCAGTGGCTTCTTGAATCACCTGAATCAAAGTTCGTTTGATGTGGTTTTGGGCTATTCAAGTGATTTCAAACATAAACCTCATATGTAAGTTTTTATTAAAAAGGCTTGCTTTTCGTGTACAGATTCGCATGAAACTTGGTAGGATGATAGATTGGGTCACGGTTATTGTTAAAGTAATGAACTTGTGAGTAAATGGGTTAGTTGGTTCGATTCGGGTAAAACGAGTAGTGTTCGGTTCATGAAAATGTTAAGTATTTGAGGTCGGATCGCCATGAAACTTGGTAGGATAGTGAATTAAGCCTTAGAGTATAGGAAAAACGTAAACTTGAGGCTAAACAAGTTGTTTGGAATGAATCAGGACAAACGAGTAGCATTCGGATCGTGCAAAAAATGAGTAGATAAGGTTGTTGAGGCCGCAACTCATTAAAAAGGGTAAAACAGGCCTATAACAAAAAAGTTGGAAAGCACGGTTCGAATCGAATTTATGAAAATTTGATTTGATTGGATTGCTAAAATTCGATTTGATTCGTTTTCCAGAATTCGATTCGATTCGTTTGAATACTCGATTAATTTCGTTTGAATAATCGATTCGATTCGTTTGAAAACTTGATTCGGTTCGTTTGAATACTCGATTCGATTCGTTTTCTAAACTCAATTAGATTCGTTTCGTTTGGCTATTCGATTCGTTTAGTTTGGCCTATTCAATTCGATTTGTTTGGCCTTAAGGAAGATTAGCTTGACGACTGAGTAGTAAGACTCAGATAGAAAGCTTGATTTGTTTGGACTCAATTAGATTTGTTTCGTTTGGCTATTCGATTCGATTAGTTTGGCCTATTCGATTCGATTTGTTTGGCCTTAAGGAAGGTTAGCTTGACAACTTGAGTAGTAAGACTCAGATAGAAAGCAATTAATTAACACCTATATATGTTATACAGTTGTGTTTAGCTAAAGAGAGTTGTTACAATCAATTTCGAAAGAAAAGGGACCCCTGTGAGTTTCTAGCCCCTTTCTCTGTATGTTTTTCGGGTTGTGTGCATACTCCTATTTGTTTAGTTAATACATTTACATTAAGTGGTAAGTGTATGCTAAATGAAATATTTATGAATTATATTTGCATGATATAGAAAGAGTTAAGAGTATGTACGTGGATGTATATGAATATATATATATATATATATAACAAAAAGATAAGTAAACTATGTATGGTTGTATGGAATGAGAATAAGGGACTGGACCTTAATAATATCCGACGTACGCAAGGCACCGGACCCTAATAATATCCAAGGTTTGTAGGGCACCGGACCCTAACAATATCCGAGGTACGTAGGGCACCAGACCTTATAATATCAAATGTATGTAGGGCATCGAACCCTAATAATATCCGAGGTATGTAGGACACCAATATCTGAGGAAGGAGGGACCGTACCCTAATAATATCCGAGGAAGTAGGGCGAAATGCTCTTTAAAACATGGAAATAGTTATGTACGTTTTTAGTAAGTTAAAACAAGAAAGTATGAAAGTATAAAAGTATGAAACTATGAAAATATAAAAGTATGGAAGTATGAAGTATGATTGTTTGTATGTATATATTTATGAAAGAAAGGTAAGCAGGTTACATATGCCATATGTTTCTTCGGATACATGTATGTAGGTATGTGCTTGTAATGAACGTTGCCTGATTAACTAAAACTCACTCAATGTAGCTGACGTTTAGTATGCATGCAACAAATAGGTTAAAGCAGCTAGCTTGAGAAAGACACATGGCATGATCTAGAGAGGGGTTGTTATATGTTGCATTTATGATGCTCTATATTATGTCTTAAGACAAGATTTGAGAGTTTTGTAATGAATGGTTGATGTGTTTATATTCTGCGAAAGTTTTTAATTAACTATGATATTTAGAACTGTGTTTATGAGTAAATCCAACACCAACGTAGGGCTGTCGGACTCAAGGCTTTACAAGTTGGTATTAGAGCATAAGTTCGAGAGAAATAAGTATCCTACATGCTTAGACTCGAACAGAGAATGAGACTAAGAGAAGAAAAGAAAGAAGATGCCAGTTTAAGAAATCTATGTGTCGCTCAAGCAAGCTCAAGAAAAGTAAGGTACATGATTAAGTTCATGCAAAGATTTTGGAATATATGAATATGCATGTTAAATGAAAGTAGAAGAATATATGAATGTTAGCTTAATTTCTAGAGAAGAATGTGTGTATGCTAGCTTAATTGTTAGGGATAAGAATGTTGGTTATATGTATGCTTGTATGATTGTGTGAGTAGTAGAAACTAGCACAATTGAAATCATAAAGGGAAGTATGTAGGACCTGAGGAGTAATGTAAAGAGTTAATTACACTTAGCCAATGTCATTAACTACTTACCTTATAAATCATGTGCTAAATAATTCCTAGAGTGATAACGTTTGTGCTTCCTTAGAGAAAAGATAGGATGACTGCTCCATAGGGACGAGCACGAGGAGGTTGTACTGGACGTTGTGGTAGGGCACGTGCCAACCAGACACCTTTTGAAGAAATGTGTGGTAAAATGATATACGAAAGCAGTAGAACTCCAGCTGAATAAAGTAATGAAAAAGGATCACACTTGGAGCTTGTAGTCGAATAGGAGTTGCTCAATTGTTTTGCATTTCAATGCTAACAATGCTCGCTGAAGCATTAAAGACTACCCAGATTGGGAATCCAAGTGGAAGCAACATGAAAGAAATGGAGATAATTCAACTTAGATGAGCTAAAACATGTAGTATGCCTGCAATAGTTAACTCCATAAGGGAATTTGCCAGGATTGTGAGTGACAAAGCGAATGCTAAGAAAGTAGAGATGATCGAGAAGTACGGGTAATTGTCAAGGATTCCTAATTGAAAAAGCATGAAAGGATGAGGCTACATGGTGTAGCGTTTGTGAAAGAAGAACAATAAGAAGAATGTAGTTGTGTACCTGAGAATGTTATGAAGAGACCACTAGCGATACTTTAGTTAAAATCTCGAGAATGGTTAAGAATTGTAAGATAGAACTAGAGGGACATGAGTTCCCTGTTGCCTTGCATGTAATAACCTTTTGAGGGTTTGATGTGGTTTTGGGAATGGATTGGCTGTCTGAGTTCGAGGCTCAGATAGTATGTAAGAGTAGGTTGATAGGGTTAAAATCTTTGGATGATGGTACGATGATGGTTTATGGTGATAAATAAAGTTCAGGGCTTAACGTTATTTTGATGATAAAAGTCAAAGGTTTGTTAAGGCGAGGGTGCAGTGCCTACCTGGCGTATGTTGTCAAAGCAACTGCCTAGACGAGAGAAGTGAAAGATGTTCTTGTAGCGTGTAACTATCCAAAAGTGTTCCCAGAGGACTTTCCAGGGTTACCACCGGAATGTGAGGCAGAATTCCAAATAGAGTTAATACCAGGAGCACAACTCGTCGTGAAAGCACCTTACCATCTGGCACCGACCGAGATGAAAGAGTGAATGTCCCAACTGCAAGAACTTCTCGACAAGGGTTTTATAATACCGAGTGTTTCCCAGGGGGTGCACCGGTGACTTTGATTACCGCGACTTTGATAAGCTTACAGTGAAGAATAGGTATCCGTTGTCACGGATTAACGATCTATTTGATTAGTTGCAAGGCGCTAGTTGGTTCTACCGGATAAATCTCAGATCTGGTGATCATTAGTTTAAAGTAAAAGAGGCAGACATCCCTAACACATCATTTCAGACATGACATAGACATACAAGTTTTTCGTGATGTCGTTTGGATTGACGAATGCTCTAGCAGCATTTATAGTTATGATCAATAGGGCATGCTGTCCGATGTTGAACAAATCTGCCGTTGCCTTTATTGACGATAATTTTGATTTATTCAAGAAATAAGTCTGACTATGCTGAACACTTGAGAGAAATGTTGGAGAAGTTGAAGAAAGAGAGACTGTTTGCTAAGTTTTCAAAGTGTACCATCTATACAAATCATAAGAGTTTTTTCTAGTATTTTTTCAAGCAGAAAGAACTGAATAGGAGGCAGAGAAGATGGTTAGGTTTGATAAAGGATTTTGATTGTGAAATCAAGTATTATCCTGGTGAGGCCAATGTGGTCGCTGATGCAGTAATCCGTAAAAGTGAAGAAGTTATTGCGACAATTAAGTCGTATAAATTAGTTAGCACTTCGGATTTCATGAGCAAGATCCGCGAGGCGCATTAGAAGTTATGTAGGATAAGAGTAGAATGAATAAGGAATGAATTTCGGGTTACACTGAGATTTGGAAGATAATATTTATGATGTGAAAATTATATTTGGTAGCATGTGGATCCCACGCCATGGAAATTGATGCGTTAAAAGTGGTATATAAAAATAATGCAATTAATCAACCAAGCACAACGAGTAATAAAAACCTAGAGTACCCTAAACCAAACCACTAGCAACAGGCAAGTTAACCTATCGGGTGTAGTATAGCTATGGGAAGTCTATGAATATTGAACCCTAGAGACACTTATTAAATCAACGAAACTAGATTAAACTTATAACTAAACTTAAAACTTTAAGACTTAGACGAAAACAATAATTAGAAAGGCGTTACCTAGGCTTGAAATCCTATTTGTGAATCTTGGATGCTTATTGGCTATGGAAACTGTGATGGAATCGGTATCTAAAGATACAACACCCTAGACATCTTAGTGGATTCCTAATCATTCTCTGGGTGTGACCTAAAAGATTGCCTAAGGGACCATATGACGCAAACCGGTTGGTTGGATTACATCTCAGTCTCTCCAACAATATTAAAGTACTGTAATGACTAGATTTCCTCTTAGTATCAATAATCACAATACATCTAGGAGTGTAAGGGACATATGGAGTAACCTAAAGATGTTCAAAAAGACTTAGGATAACAAAAATTAAAAGACAATAAGGGGGAAATCCACTCTCATGCAATCTTTACCCAAACCACCTAATGACCAGAGACAACCCCAACTATCTATTACCTCTCAGTCTCAAGATAGGTAGAAACACTTAATTTCTCTAAACCCTCAAACAATAGTTCCTATGTCGACTATAAAAACTAGTTACGAATACAGAGTACGTAACCTAATATGCATCTATATATGAAAAACATTCACAGAGGACACATATGGAGCTAATGAATAAAAGTAGATTAAAAATAAGTATGCATATTCATCTTTTTTCAACCATCAAAAAGTCTAATACAATAATATTAATCCAACACCAATCACCCAATACCGACTAGCAATCCAAACTCAACAAATATTCATTCAAAGCCTAGGTAACTAGTAAAGTTTTAGCCAATAATCATGCTCAAAACAAGAAAATAATAAATAAGTTCAACACCAAAGTTCATAATAAAAATAATAAAATCTAACCAAGAGAACCATATTTAAATAAGTAGGTGTGAACCCGAACACCTTTACTTGAATAAACTAGTGCTCCACCCAAAAAAATAATAATGATGGTACACTGTGCTCTCTGCCGATACTTCTCCCAAAACTATCTATTGAATTCTCTAGCCTCCTTGACTTGCGGTTGCACTATTATTTCTTTCCTCCTCTCACTTTTTGTTCAATAAAAGGCTTTTTAAACTAATCCCACCGACATAAACAAGCCCTTCCCGTGCTCTCACACCCGGCCCGTAATTCAGTTTCTACTAGCCCATTTCCTCTTTAGCTCTTTAATTCTCAATGTTGTTGTAGTAGATAAAAAAAAATTAACTCCCACTTAGGGGTGCAAACGAGTCGAGCTGTTCGCGAGCTATTCGAGATCGGCTCGTTAAAAAGCTCGATCGAGCCGAGCTTAATCGAGCCCGAGCTCGAGCTCAAGCCTAAAAGTAAGTTCGTTTAATAAACGAGCTCGAGCTTCACTTATCAAGCTCGAGCCGGCTCGCGAGCCTAACGAGCTTGCCATTTATATAAGTTTTTAAAATATATATTTAACATTATTTTAATATATATAATGTTATGAAAAAATAATTAAAAATAACTAAATAATATATATTATTTTATACATAAATTATAATAAAAAATATAAATTATTATAATAATATAAAAAAATAATTGATATATAGTAAACGAGCCGAGCTCGAGCTTGAAAATTTACTCACGAGCCGAGTTCGAGCTTTGAAAATAGAGCTCGAAACGAGCCGAGCTCGAGCTCGAGCCCTGTACAAGTTAAACGAGCCGAGCTCGAGCCTAGTTGAGCTCGGGCTCGGCTCGGCTCGTTTGCACCCCTACTCCCACATGTGCTTTATTAGAACCAAGTAGTAGGAGCTTTTAGTTAGGGATGTGCTCGGTACCGGTACCGAAAAAATTCAGGAAATACTGGTACGGTACCGGTCCCGAAAACTCAAAACCTTGGTACCGATTCGGTACCGGTACGACGGTACCAATCGGTACCAGTACCAATTTTGCTCATCCCTGCTTTCAATTAATTCTCCAATATCCCAAAGACCCGTGTGATTACATGTATTATTATATATAATAAAAGAAAACTTTGGTGCACAAGTCCGATTGGGCCACTTTGCGGCACCTTATTGGTTGACGGCACTTTATTCTTTTTGTTGTTTTTAGTTTCGGAATTATAACGAACATAACACAAATCGATCAAATACCAATTTGTTTTTTCTTTTTTGTTTTAGTTTCGGTACCGTAACGAATGTGAGGGAAACCGACCGAATTCACGTAGACTCATTGCATATTGTTTTTATTATAGCACCTTAAAGAACGTAACAAAAATCATTCGAATGCCAAATTTGTTTTTGTATTTATTTTGTTTTAGTTTTGATACCGTAACAAAGGTAACTTACACCGACCAAATTTTCGTAGGCTCACCACCTCAAAACCCCGGGATTGACAACGTTCGACGCCCAAGTTTTAGTTCCGATACTTTGACGCACGTATCAAAACCGACCAAATTCGTTTCGACTTACCGCCTTAATGTCTGGGGATTGACAACTCTTGGGTTTTACCATCGTCGGAGTTTACCTACTTGCCCGGCGCAACGCGCGGGATGTAACACTGGTTCAATTTAAATGTGAACTCTTGATTTGTAGCTTAGCTCCATATATGGAACACCTACATATATCAATAATAATAGCTCAATTGATGTAATTTGAATTAGAGCTAGAATAATACATTAATATTATTAAAAGTAATATTAATAGTAGGGACATTTACATATATCCCCCCCTAACTTCTCTTATTACATATTTTCTCAATGCTAAACATACATTTACATATTTGTCCTCCCAAAACAACATAAATTACATATCTCCCCATTTCATTAAAATTAAACTAACTAAATGACAAATTTACCCTTACTAACCAATTTACATGTATCCCCTTCTTAGTATTAAGAATTACATATATCTCCAATTTAAACTCAAACCGAGTCGGCTTTAAGAAGATCATATCGAAGCTAATAATTCAATTGAAGTCAATTTTTTTAATCGTTTGCAAATGTAAACAAAATATTTTTTTACCTAGTTTATAGGTTCAATATTTTTAACATAAGTGGCATATCAACAAATTTATATCATATAATATTGTATAAAAAATGATTACTTTGACAAAACTATAAAGTAACATGCATGCATGAGATTAAGGAAAAACTAAAAAAGATGTCAAATGTTTACATCATTCCAATGGTAGCTTCCAAATATTTCAAATGGTCAAACCAACAATCCAAAACGGTCAAACCAACATTATAAAACATAAGAAAATACAAATTAAACACAAGAAAATTATGCACTTTTTCCTCGTTTCGTTTTACTTGATGAGGGTTGATCTTGATTTTCTGCTTCTTTGCATGTCTTTGCACGGTGTCCATAATCACCACAATGCTTACACTTTTGTCT